>NC_088225.1:30960603-30970265 GCF_036934945.1 Oncorhynchus masou masou
GAAACAATTTCTAAGCATTTACATTTACATTACATTTAAGTCATTTAGCAGACGCTCTTATCCAGAGCGACTCTACAAATTGGTGAATTCACCTTCTGACATCCAGTGGAACAGCCACTTTTACAATAGTGCATCTAAAACATGTTACATGTTCGTGAGTCTCGGCTTTTCATAAATTACTTAACAAAAATCTAATCCAACAATTCCAAAGATTGTACTTTGTTACAGTTTGTATAGTAAGGAAATCGGTTAATAGAAATATATTAATAAGGCCTTTATCTAGGGATTTCACATGACTGGGAATAAAGATATGCATCTGTTGGTCGCAGATAATGTACCTTTACAAAAATGTAGGGCCGTCTGTATCTGGTGTTCCAACCATTTTCCCCGTGCAGCGCAACACATCTCCTTCGCTTAGTAGTTTAGACTGTTGAATGTTGTCTCTGCTCCTCTTCAATGGCTGTGAAGTTGCTGGATATTGGCAGGAACTGGAACATGTTGATCCAGAGCATCCCGAACATGCTCAATAGTGTCTTGAGTATACAGGGTATGGGAGAACTGGACATTATCAGCTTCCAGGAATTGTGTGAAGATCATTGCGCCATGGGGCTGTGCATTATCATGCTGTAACATGAGGTGATGGAGGTGGGTGAAAAGTATCGCTGTGCATTGAAATTGCCATTGATAAAATGCAGTTTTCATTGTCCGTAGCATATGTCTGCCCATAGCATAACCTCACCGCCTCCATAGGGCACTCTGACCACAACGTTTACATCAGCAAATCGCTTGCACACAATGCCATACACGTGGTCTGCCGTTGATCGGTTTGGAGGTACTGCTAAATTCTCTAAAATGGGGGTGGCTTATGGTAGAGAAATCAGCATTCAATTCTCTGAAACCGCTCTGGTGGACATTCCTGCAGTCAGTATGCCAATTGCACGCTCCTCTACTTGAGACATCTGTGGCGTTGTGACAGAACTGTGCATGTTATTGTCCCAGCACAAGGTGCACCTGGATAATGATTATTCTGTTTAATCAGTTTCTTGATATATGCCACACCTGTCAGGTGGATGGATTATCTTGGTAAAGGAGAAGTGCTCACTAACATGGATGTAAACAAATGTGTTCACAATTTGAGGTAAATAAGCTTTTTGTGTGTTTGGATAATATCTGCCATCTTTTATTGTGGCTCATGAAACATGGGACCAACACATTACATGTTGCATTTTTAGATTTTTGTTCAGTGTAAATGCATGAGACGGACACAACAATGTGACAAGTTCAAGGCGCTTAGACTTTCTATAGGCACTGTAAATGTATACAACTAATGCATTAGTTAATACGTGTGTGTACACTTATGATGATAAATCTGTTCTGGGCTGCATCAGTATCTTCATGCTCCAGGGTGATGTATCCTAACCATTAGTGGAGCAAATGCTAAACTGAGCCAAGATCAGCATGTAACTGTACCCTACACCATGTTTTCCCCACAGTACATTGACTTACTATCTCTTGTCTGTAGGCAAGCTGAAGACTGGAAGGATGTCTGTAACACTGTGTGGCTATAATCCGCCCTGGGAGGACTTGAGTGCTGCACAAAAGAACAGCTTGACTCTACCGCTACCAAAGCGGCTGTGATTGCAAGGTGTGTGTGTTGGGAATTATAGTAATTACTATACACCAGTTTTGTTAAATAGTTACATGGCACATTTTCTTAAAGGGAGTATACTATTCTGGTCACATTTGCAAATGCTTGAGTATTGAGGTAATGGACAGTCCGTGATCTTGGTCTTATCTCTGCTCTGATCCACAGATCATCCGCTGCACTTCCCTCCCTGTCCAATCAGCACCTCGGATACATGCCTGTGGACAGACTTGGGAACCGACATGGCCAAAACCTTGCCTGTATCAAGAGGCAAGATGGGTCCTGTGCCTGGTACAAGGGGATAACTGCAGAAGTAGTTCTCGATTGGATATTGGAGACTCTAAACTCAGGCCATCCACTCATAGCAGTGACTAAAGATACCTGCAATTAATACATGAGGAAACACAGCTACAAATGCAGAAGTTGTTGTGATTTTGAATTGTTTACTGGTCACTTCTACAAGGGTATGATTTAAATAAATATATATAGATATATAGCACTCAGAATAAACTTGTTTCATAATATTGTTTTGTAGCTTGTTTGGCAGACAGAGGTATTATGAAACCACCCAAATCTGATTTATTATAAGCATCACTCAAACAGAACAGTGTTCCTGAAATACCATAAAGCCTGGGACGCGTTCAACAGGGTGTAATGTATAAAGTTCAGATGGTATGTTCTATACATGAATAACAGTGTCTTCTGACATGAAAGGAATCATGTCGGTTTGAATGGAATCTCTCTAACATTAAACATTTGTCTACTGAATGTGGCCCTTCAGTAGTTTGGGGTCCTAAACCAGGGCTTCAGCATTGTAATGTCATTGACCAAATTAAGCCACTTTGCATCTTGCTTTAGAAGTCGGATAATGTTCAGTAGAATAAATGTTCTGTACATTTCAATAATTTAGCAGACGCTGTTATTTAGAGCCACTTAAAAAAAATATCACCTTACTGGACCCAAGTGGGAATAAAACCCACAACGTGGCGTTGACAGAACCCTGCTCTGCCAACAGAGCCACGTGTCCAACCCTATTGACAGAACCCTGCTCTACCAACTGAGCCACGTGTCCAACCCTATTGACAGAACCCTGCTCTAGCCTATTGACAGAACTGCCAACAGAGCCACGTGTCCAACCCTATTGACAGAACCCTGCTCTACCAACTGAGCCACGTGTCCAACCCTATTGACAGAACCCTGCTCTGCCAACTGAGCCACGTGTCCAACCCTATTGACAGAACCCTGCTCTACCAACTGAGCTTTATTGGCAATGGAGATGGTAAACTTGGCTGCTGTGGTCCACAGTGAAGGGTAGTGGTTTTTGTCATAAAATCAGAATTTAAACAACCTTATCCTCAACTTCTAATATAAACAAATATTTAATGTATAACCAGGTATTTTTTTTGGTTCCTTAAACTAAAATAGCTATAAGTATCAACCCACTTTGTTTAGGTAAGCCTAAATTAGTTAAGGAATAAAATGTGCCTTAAATCACAAGTTACATGGACTGAAATAATGGGGGATGACATGATTTTGAATGACTACCCATTTGTCTGTTCCCCCATAAATATGTAAGGTCCTCGAAGACCAGGGAGCTTAGTGAAAGCCTTCTAAAGGGCTACTTGGTAGATGGTTATCAAATCAGACTTCTCTTTAAACATGGTAAAGTTAATAATTAGGTATGAAACCACCCAGACATTATGCGTACCCACCATGGTATTGGGCAGCTGCTGACATTTTGATAACTTATCTGGTTTAAATTAAACTCTGGTCATCAAATTGCAGAGAACATAAACATTTTGGCCAGCTTTTTAAAGGTGTATTACAAGGTATATATGTGTAGGATATGCCATGTTAGTATATGCAACTGTAGGTTTTAAACCCCATTCTAGGCTGTTACAACATTTCTGTAAAAAGTTTGTCTATCGGGAGTGAGTTTCCGTTAAAATAATACCAACTCTGCTTTCTATAGACGTTCCATTCCCGACCCACACAACCTGTGATTTCCTTGAATCTGATTGGACAGAGGTGCCACCACAGGTCCCATAGTGGCGGGGCAATTATTTTTCTCCTGATTGTAACAAAGTTCAGGTTTGCCCCCAAAAATTGTTTTGATTGTAATATACACCAGATAGGTGCAGTGAAATGTCTTAGAAATGTCTTTAGAAGGTCAGTTATATTAGTATGCTTGTCCTTGGAGCAAATTGGAGGTAAGTGTCATGTACAAGGGCACACAGACTGCTCAGTTATTCCAACCAGCAACGTTTTGGTTACTGGCCACACTAACCACTAGGCCAGTGTTCCCAAATGTACACATTTGGTGTAGTCTGTCAGGAAGTCCTGGATCCAGTTGCAGAGGGAGGTGTTTAGTCCCAGGGTCAGCTTAGTGATGAGCTTTGTGGGCACTATGGTGTTGAACACTGAGCTGTAGTCAATGAGCAGCATTCTCACATGTGTTCCTTTTGTCCAGGTGGAAAAGGGCAGTGTGGAATGTGATTGCGTCATCTGTGGATCTGTTGGGGCGGTATGCAAAATGGAGTGGGTCTACTGTAACTGGAATGATACTGTTGATGTGAGCCATGACCAGCCTTTCAAATCACTTCATGGCTACTGATGTGAGTGCTACAGGGCGGTAATCATTTTGGCAGGTTACCATCGCTTCCTTGGGCACAGGGATTTTGGTGGTCTGCTTGAAAGATGTAGGTATTACAGACTCAGTCTGGCAGAGATTGAAAATGACAGTGAAGACACTTGCCAGTTGGTCAGCGCATGCTTTGAGTACACGTCCTGGTAATCCGTCTGGCCCGCGGCTTTGTGAATGTTGACCTGTTTAAAGGTCACATCGGCTACCAAGAGCGTTATCACACAGTCGTCTGGAACAGCTGGTGCTTTCATGCATGCTTCAGGGTTGCTTGCCTCGAAGCATTACATTACATTACATTTAAGTCATTTAGCAGACGCTCTTATCCAGAGCGTACTTACAAATTGGTGAATTCACCTTCTGACATCCAGTGGAACAGCCACTTTACAATAGTGCATCTAAATCATTAAGGGGGTGGTGAGAAGGATTACTTATCCTATCCTAGGTATTCCTTGAAGAGGTGGGGTTTCAGGTGTCTCCGGAAGGTGGTGATTGACTCCGCTGTCCTGGCGTCGTGAGGGAGTTTGTTCCACCATTGGGGGGCCAGAGCAGCGAACAGTTTTGACTGGGCTGAGCGGGAACTGTACTTCCTCAATGGTAGGGAGGCGAGCAGGCCAGAGGTGGATGAACGCAGTGCCCTTGCTTGGGTGTAGGGCCTGATCAGAGCCTGGAGGTACTGCGGTGCCGTTCCCCTCACAGCTCCGTAGGCAAGCACCATGGTCTTGTAGCGGATGCGAGCTTCAACTGGAAGCCAGTGGAGAGAGCGGAGGAGCGGGGTGACGTGAGAGAACTTGGGAAGGTTGAACACCAGACGGGCTGCGGCGTTCTGGATGAGTTGTAGGGGTTTAATGGCACAGGCAGGGAGCCCAGCCAACAGCGAGTTGCAGTAATCCAGACGGGAGATGACAAGTGCCTGGATTAGGACCTGCGCCGCTTCCTGTGTGAGGCAGGGTCGTACTCTGCGGATGTTGTAGAGCATGAACCTACAGGAACGGGCCACCGCCATGATGTTGGTTGAGAACGACAGGGTGTTGTCCAGGATCACGCCAAGGTTCTTAGCGCTCTGGGAGGAGGACACAATGGAGTTGTCAACCGTGATGGCGAGATCATGGAACGGGCAGTCCTTCCCCCGGGAGGAAGAGCAGCTCCGTCTTGCCGAGGTTCAGCTTGAGGTGGTGATCCCGTCATCCACACTGATATGTCTGCCAGACATGCAGAGATGCGATTCGCCACCTGGTCATCAGAAGGGGGAAAGGAGAAGATTAATTGTGTGTCGTCTGCATAGCAATGATAGGAGAGACCATGTGAGGTTATGACAGAGCCAAGTGACTTGGTGTATAGCGAGAATAGGAGAGGGCCTAGAACAGAGCCCTGGGGGACACCAGTGGTGAGAGCGCGTGGCGAGGAGACAGATTCTCGCCACGCCACCTGGTAGGAGCGACCTGTCAGGTAGGACGCAATCCAAGCGTGGGCCGCGCCGGAGATGCCCAACTCGGAGAGGGTGGAGAGGAGGATCTGATGGTTCACAGTATCGAAGGCAGCCGATAGGTCTAGAAGGATGAGAGCAGAGGAGAGAGAGTTAGCTTTAGCAGTGCGGAGCGCCTCCGTGATGCAGAGAAGAGCAGTCTCAGTTGAATGACTAGTCTTGAAACCTGACTGATTTGGATCAAGAAGGTCATTCTGAGAGAGATAGCGGGAGAGCTGGCCAAGGACGGCACGTTCAAGAGTTTTGGAGAGAAAAGAAAGAAGGGATACTGGTCTGTAGTTGTTGACATCGGAGGGATCGAGTGTAGGTTTTTTCAGAAGGGGTGCAACTCTCGCTCTCTTGAAGACGGAAGGGACGTAGCCAGCGGTCAGGGATGAGTTGATGAGCGAGGTGAGGTAAGGGAGAAGGTCCCCGGAAATGGTCTGGAGAAGAGAGGAGGGGATAGGGTCAAGCGGGCAGGTTGTTGGGCGGCCGGCCGTCACAAGAAGCGAGATTTCATCTGGAGAGAGAGGGGAGAAAGAGGTCAGAGCACAGGGTAGGGCAGTGTGAGCAGAACCAGCGGTGTCGCTTGACTTAGCAAACGAGGATCGGATGTCGTCGACCTTCTTTTCAAAATGGTTGACGAAGTCATCTGCAGAGAGGGAGGAGGGGGGAGGGGGAGGAGGATTCAGGAGGGAGGAGAAGGTGGCAAAGAGCTTCCTAGGGTTAGAGGCAGATGCTTGGAATTTAGGAGTGGTAGAAAGTGGCTTTAGCAGCAGAGACAGAGGAGGAAAATGTAGAGAGGAGGGAGTGAAAGGATGCCAGGTCCGCAGGGAGGCGAGTTTTCCTCCATTTCCGCTCGGCTGCCCGGAGCTCTGTTCTGTGAGCTCGCAATGAGTCATCGAGCCACGGAGCGGGAGGGGAGGACCGAGCCGGCCTGGAGGATAGGGGACATAGAGAGTCAAAGGATGCAGAAAGGGAAGAGAGGAGGGTTGAGGAGGCAGAATCAGGAGAAAGGTTGGAGAAGGTATGAGCAGAGGGAAGAGATGATAGGATGGAAGAGGAGAGAGTAGCGGGGGAGAGAGAGCGAAGGTTGGGACGGCGCGATACCATCCGAGTAGGGGCAGTGTGGGAAGTGTTGGATGAGAGCGAGAGGGAAAAGGATACAAGGTAGTGGTCGGAGACTTGGAGGGGAGTTGCAATGAGGTTAGTGGAAGAACAGCATCTAGTAAAGATGAGGTCGAGCGTATTGCCTGCCTTGTGAGTAGGGGGGAAGGTGAGAGGGTGAGGTCAAAAGAGGAGAGGAGTGGAAAGAAGGAGGCAGAGAGGAATGAGTCAAAGGTAGACGTGGGGAGGTTAAAGTCGCCCAGGACTGTGAGAGGTGAGCCGTCCTCAGGAAAGGAGCTTATCAAGGCATCAAGCTCATTGATGAACTCTCCGAGGGAACCTGGAGGGCGATAAATGATAAGGATGTTAAGCTTGAAAGGGCTGGTAACTGTGACAGCATGGAATTCAAAGGAGGCGATAGATAGATGGGTAAGGGGAGAGAGAGAGAATGACCACTTGGGAGAGATGAGGATCCCGGTGCCACCACCCCGCTGACCAGAAGCTCTCGGGTGTGCGAGAACACGTGGGCGGACGAAGAGAGAGCAGTAGGAGTAGCAGTGTTATCTGTGGTGATCCATGTTTCCGTCAGTGCCAGGAAGTCGAGGGACTGGAGGGAGGCATAGGCTGAGATGAACTCTGCCTTGTTGGCCGCAGATCGGCAGTTCCAGAGGCTACCGGAGACCAGGAACTCCACGTGGGTCGTGCGCGCTGGGACCACCAGATTAGGGTGGCCGCGGCCACGCGGTGTGGAGCGTTTGTATGGTCTGTGCAGAGAGGAGAGAACAGGGATAGATAGACACATAGTTGACAGGGTACAGAAGAGGCTACGCTAATGCAAAGGAGATTGGAATGACAAGTGGACTACACGTCTCGAATGTTCAGAAAGTTAAGCTTACGTAGCAAGAATCTTATTGACTAAAATGATTGAAATGAGCGTAAAAGGCATTTAGCTAGTCTGGTAGGTTTCTGTCACTGGGCAGTTCGCAGCTGGGTTTCCCTTTCTAGTCCATAATAGCTTTCAAGCCCCGATGAGTGTCATAGCCGGTGTAGGAGGATTCAATCTTAATCCTGTATTGACGCTTTGCTTGCTTGATGGGTTGTCTGAGGGCGTAGCGGGATTTCATATAAGTGTCCGGATTAGTGTCCCGCTCCATGAAAGTGCCAGCTCCAGCCTTTAGCTTGATGCGGATGTTGCCTGTAGTCCATGGCTTCTGGTTGGGATATGTACTTATTGTCACTGTGGGGACGACGTCGTCGATGCACTTATTGATGAAGCCGATGACTGAGGTGGTATACTCCTCAATGCCATTGGATGAATCCCGGAACATATTCCAGTCTGTGCTAGGAAAACAGTCCTGTAGTGTAGCATCCGCGTCATCTGACCACTTCCGTATTTAGCGAGTCACTGGTACTTCCTGCTTTAGTTTTTGCTTGTAAGCAGGAATCAGGAAGATAGAATTATGGTCAGATTTTCCAAATGGAGGGAGAGCTTTGTATGTGTCTCTGTGTGTGGAGTAAAGGTGGTCTAGAGGTTTTTTTTCCTCTCTGGTTGCACATGTGACATGCTGGTAGAAATTTGTTAAAAACGGATTTAAGTTTGCCTGCATTGAAGTCCCTGGTCACTAGGAGCATCGATTCTGGTCTACTGTGCTTCTCTGTGTCGTACTTACCCTCCTCTAAAAGCCCTCATGAACCATGTCTATCTAGTTCTACTGTGTTTCTCTGTATAGTACTTACCCTCCTCTAAAAGCCCTCATGAACCATGTCTATCTAGTTCTACTGTGTTTCTCTGTATAGTACTTACCCTCCTCCAAAAGCCCTCATGAACCATGTCTATCTAGTTCTACTGTGTTTCTCTGTGTAGTACTTACCCTCCTCTAAAAGCCCTCATGAACCATGTCTATCTAGGTCTACTGTGTTTCTCAGTGTAGTACTACATATAACTGAAATCAATAAATAGTGATGACAGGCTAGACTGTGTTATACAACTGTTATACACCAGAGGTCTGCCTGTAATAAAGTGCTGCTCTGCTTTCTTGACATCACTATCAATAAAACAAGTCCTAAAGGCCCTAGTTTTGTCACCCCTGGACTACTGCCCAGTCATATGGTCAAGTGCCGCAAAGAGGGACATTGGCAACTTACAACTGGCCTGGAACAGAGCAGCACAGCTGGCCCTTAAAACGACATGGAGAGGTAGCATGAATAATATGCATGTCAATCTCCCCTGGCTAAAGTGGAGGAGAGATTGACTTCATCACTGCTTGTATTTGTGAGAGGTATTGACGTGTTAAATATACCGAGCTGTCTGTTTAAATTCCTAGCACACAGCTCAGACATCCATGCATACCCCACAAAACATGTCACCAGAGGTCTCTTCACAGTCCCCAAAGCTAGAACAGACTATGAGAAATGCACAGCACTACATAGAGCCATGGCTACATGGAACTCTATTCCACA
Organism: Oncorhynchus masou masou; assembly: GCF_036934945.1. NCBI lineage: Eukaryota > Metazoa > Chordata > Actinopteri > Salmoniformes > Salmonidae > Oncorhynchus > Oncorhynchus masou. The sequence continues at coordinate 30,969,922 of NC_088225.1, forward strand.
TCAAGTAACTCAAGCAAGCAGTAAAATCAGATTAAAAAGCAGATAAAAACAACACCTCACGGCACAACCCGGACTGTTAGGACACACAGGCACACATTGTAAATTGTAGTAATGTACATTTTATATTGTAAATGTGTAATATTAGAGTAATGATGTAATAATGTCTTGTATGATATATTGTTTTATTTATGATGTAGGCTGTTGTTTTGCTGTGATGTAATTGTTTTATTTATGATGTAGGTTGTTTTGTTGTGATGTCATTGTTTTATTTATGATGTATGCTGTTGTTCTGTTGTGATGTAATTGTTTTATTTATGATGTAGGCTGTTGTTTTGTTGTGATGT
>NC_088225.1:30970765-31097936 GCF_036934945.1 Oncorhynchus masou masou
CTTCAGTTCCTCATCTCCACCAATCCCACCTCCTGGAGCCAGCAACAGGATGTTTGTCCCAGATGTTTGTCCAACGTTGTTGCCATACCTGGAAGAGAGCCCGGGCCACTTTTCTCAAGACCACCTCCAGGTATCAACGACAGGCAGACTACCACCGGACCCCCGCTCCCCACTACCGTCTTTAGCAGAGGGTATGGCTGTCCACTCGGGATCTGTCCTTCCGGGTGAAGTCCCGCAAACTTTCCCCATCTCTAAGGTCCTTAGCCCCTCTGCTGTTCATCTTCTGTTGCCCCGCACTCTCCGTAAACATCCCACTTTCCATGTATCTAGAATTAAACCTCTGTCTCACAGGCCTTTGTCTCCTGTTTCCAGGCCCACCCCTCTCCCCCCGTCTCATTGACGGCCATCCGGCAAACATGGTGAGGCTCCTCCTGAGTGTTCGACCTCAGGGCATGGCCCGGAGGAGAGGTGCTGGGTCTCCGCCAGGAACATCCTGGACCCAGCCCTCATCACTGAGTTCTGCTGCCGGCACCCCGGTCGACCAGGTATGTGCCCCGGTGGGACGCCAGGTGAAGCCCCTAGAGGGGGTACTAACACACCCTGATCTGTTTCACATGTTTTGTGCTTGTCTCCACCCCCCACCAGGTGTCTCCCATTTGTCCCCGTTATCTCCTGTGTATTTACACCTGTGTTTAATGTTTGTCTGTTGCCAGTTCGTCTTCTCCCGTCAAGTCCTACCAGCATGTTCCTGTGTTCTAGTTTTTCTTAGCCTTCCCAGTTCTGACCTTTCTGCCTGTCCTGACCCTGATCCTGCCTGCCGTCCTGTACCTGCCTGACTGATTTGGATTACACCCCTTTGCCTGCCTTGATTTACCTTTTGCCTGCCCTTTGAACTATAATAAACTCTGAGACTTGTACTATCTGCGTCCTGCATCTGGATGTTAGCCTGAGCCCTGATATGGACAGAGGTATATAGAAAACGGATTGGTCTACACCAGCTTAAAGTGACGAGGCAGATGCTGACTACCCAAAGAAGAAATTCAAATGTAATCATTATGTTCCTCATTTAGAGTAATCCAATGGATTACGTTACCAAGGACTTTTATTGTCATATAATGTGTGATCAGTAATTGATTACATTTATACAAGTAATCTGTCCAGCCCGAATTAGTACTTGCTGAAAGTGTACTGTGGTCTCTACATGTATTTGGACAGTGAAGCCAAAACTGTTTGTACATGAACAGCCTATGATTCTGTGATGGAGAGTTTGCTGATGTAGATTTAGTTGTGTTAGTTATATGTGTTTGTACAGTGGGTGCGAATAGCCAGTTAACATTATTGACACACGTTATTGTAAACATTTCTCTCACTTCCTGGGAACATTAATGTGACAAGATATGATTCCCAATAAGTCAGTTATGGTCATGTGTGTCCTGAAAGTGGTCATTGTGATTTAGAAAAAAACGATGGAAGTTTATTTGTACATTTTTTACAACGCAATTCTACCCGAATTCCAGTACAGCCCTTGGCCAGTATTCATTCAACATCTCAGCGTAGGAATGCTGATCTAGGATTAGATCCCCCAGTCTCTGTAAGCTATTTAGCTACCATCTAAAAAGACAAAACTGATTCTAGATCAGCACTTCTTCTCTGAGATGATTTATGAATATGGGCCTTGAACCTATAGACTAGACACTTACTGTGATACAGTACGTGTGTAGGAGAGGGGAGTTTGTGTTTGCCGGAATATTCCAGCAGTATTTCCCCACCTCTTCTGGGAAAGAATTCCAGGAATTATTTTAAAGATTGGTATCTTTGGTTCGAGGAAGTCATACAGTGGGGCAAAAAAGTATTTAGTCAGACACCAATTGTGCAAGTTCTCCCACTTAAAAATATGAGAGAGGCCTGTAATTTTCATCATAGGTACACTTCAACTATGACAGATAAAATGAGAAGAAAAAATCCAGATAATCACATTGTAGGATTTTTAATGAATTTATTTGCAAATTATGGTGGAAAATAAGTATTTGGTCACTTACAAACAAGCAAGATTTCTGGCTCTCACAGACCTGTAACTTATTCTTTAAGAGGCTCCTCTGTCCTCCACTCATTACCTGTATTAATGGCACCTGTTTGAACTTGTTATCAGTATAAAAGATACCTGTCCACAACCTCAAACAGTCACACTCCAAACTCCACTATGGCTAAGACCAAAGAGCTGTCAAAGGACACCAGAAACAAAATTGTAGACCTGCACCAGGCTGGGAAGACTGAATCTGCAATAGGTAAGCAGCTTGGTTTGAAGAAATCAACTGTGGGAGCAATTATTAGGAAATGGAAGACATACAAGACCACTGATAATTTCCCTCGATCTGGGGCTCCACGCAAGATCTCACCCCGTGGGGTCAAAATGATCACAAGCACGGTGAGCAAAAATCCCAGAACCACACGGGGGGACCTAGTGAATGACCTGCAGAGAGCTGGGACCAAAGTAACAAAGCCTACCAACAGTAACACACTACGCCGCCAGGGACTCAAATCCTGCAGTGCCAGACATGTTCCCCTGCTTAAGCTAGTACATGTCCAGGCCCGTCTGAAGTTTGCTCGAGAGCATTTGCATGATCCAGAAGAAGATTGGGAGAATATCATATGGTCAGATGAAACCAAAATATAACTTTTTGGTAAAAACTCAACTCGTCGTGTTTGGAGGACAAAGAATGTGTCAGGACCCGGTTTCGAACCTGGGTCTCCGGAGTGAGAAACAGTCACTTAACCAACTGAGCCACGAATAGACAGCAGAACCCAGAAGATGAGGCAGACACAGCAGTACTTAAGACGGTGTATTTAATGAAGAAAAAATCCTAAAAATAAAAAATGGCAAATCCAAAAGGTGGAAGGAAAAACACAAAAAGATCTAAAAAGAAACTCACCAAAACTAAACTAAAACAAAAAACAGAATACCACAAGAACGTTACCCGGAATCGACAAGAGCACACAGAACACTAGGGCAGGGTGCTAACATACAAACACAGAGCACAGAACTGAGGGAAACAAAGGGTTTAAATACAATCAGGGGAAACGAGACACAGGTGCAAACAATAATGGGGGTCAAGGGAAAAACACAGGGACAAAAAGCACAATGGGGACATCTACTGACAAACAACTGGAACAACCCTGGCCAAATCCTGACAGAATCCCCCCCCCTAGGAACGGCTCCTGACGTTCCTACCAGCTCTCTCAGGGTGGAGGACCCTGAACTGACGAATGAGGTCAGGGTCCAGGATGTCTTTGGCAGGAACCCAGGAGCGCTCCTCAGGACCGTAGCCTTCCCAGTCCACCAGATACTGCCAGGACCGCTGCACCCGGCGGGAATCCAGTATCCGGTGGACGGTATAAGCCGGCTGGCCTCCAATGACACGAGGCGGAGGGGGAGGTCTGTCTGCCGGGACAAGGGGAGAAAAAACAACAGGTTTTAACAAAGACACATGAAATGTGGGATTAATCTTAAGGGATCTGGGTAAGTGTAGGCGATAAGAAACTGGGTTAACTCTCCTGGCAACCTTGAAGGGACCGATGTATTTTTGGGACAGCTTGCGAGACTCCACCCGTAGAGGTAAGTCTCTTGTGGAGAGCCAGACTCTCTGGCCGGGGCGCAGGGTAGGCCCGGGACGGCGACGTCTGTTGGCTTGTTGTTGATACCTCTGTGAGGAACGCATCAGATTAAGACGGGTCTTCCTCCACATAAGCCGACAGCGTCTGACGAATCTCAAGGCTGAAGGCACACTGACTTCTGCCTCCTGGTCCGGGAACAATGGAGGAGCATAGCCAAACTGACACTCGTGCGGGGACATACCAGTGGAGGAGGAGCGCAAGGTGTTGTGCGCGTATTCGGCCCAAACAATAAAGGATGACCATGTGGACGGGTTGTCACGAGTCATACATCGGAGGGTGGTTTCCAGCTCTTGATTCATCCTCTCTGTTTGGCCGTTGGACTCGGATGGTACCCTGAAGATAGACTGGCAGAAGCCCCCATGAGTTGGCAGAAGGCCTTCCAAAACCTTGAGGCGAACTGGGGACCTCTGTCAGAAACCACATCTTGAGGAATGCCGAAGACTCGGAACACATGATTAATTACCAACTCAGCCGTTTCCTTGGCAGAAGGTAACTTAGTCAGAGGGACGAACCTGGCCGCCTTTGAAAACCTGTCGATTATGACTAGGATAGTAGTATTGCCATGGGATGGAGGAAGTCCAGTAATAAAGTCCAATGAGATATGGGACCAGGGTCTGTGGGGAACAGGTAAAGGGTGAAGGAGTCCTTGAGGGCGGAGGTGAGAAGATTTGCCCTGGCAGCACACGGGGCAGGCATTGACGAAAGTGGCAACGTCTTCTCTTATGGTAGGCCACCAGAACTTACGCTGGATGAACTCCAAGGTGCGACCTACGCCCGGATGACAGGTGAGGCGAGAGGAGTGCCCCCACAGAAGGACCTGAGTCCTCACTGCCTTGGGGACAAACAACCGATTGGCAGGGCCTCCTTTAGGGTCCGGTTCGCTAGCTTGAGCACGTCTCACGGTATCCTCAACTTGCCACGAGATCGGAGCCACAATCTTAGCAGCAGGAAGGACAGGCATGTCCGTGTCATCTCGAATGGCAGGAGCGTAGACTCGGGACAGGGCATCCGGTTTGAGATTCTTCGACCCGGGCCGATAGGTGAGGATAAACTGGAATCGATTGAAGAAAAGAGACCATCTAGCTTGTCTAGAGTTCAATCGCTTCGCCTGCTGGATATACTCCAGATTTTTGTGGTCCGTAAGCACTTGAAACGGGTGAGAAGCCCCCTCGAGCCAGTGTCTCCATTCCTTCAATGCCATCTTAACCGCTAGGAGTTCACGATCCCCACATCGTAGTTCCTCTCAGTCGGGGTAAGCCGGTGTGAGAAGAAAGCGCACGGATGAAGCTTCTTGTCTTCACCCCTCTGAGACAGGACAGCTCCGACACCAACCTCTGATGCGTCTACCTCCACCACAAATGGTTCATCCGTAGTCGGTAGTATCAGGATGGGAGCAGAGAGGATGCGCTGCTTGAGTCCTTGGAAGGCCGTCTCAGCTTCTCTTCCCCAAAAAAACCTTGCATTGCCACCTTTGGTTAAAGCTGAGAGAGGAGCTGCCACCAAACTGAAGTTCTTGATGAACTTGCGGTAAAAGTTTGTGAAGCCCAGGAAACGCTGAACATCCTTAACGGATTTGGGGGTGGGCCAATCCGCTACCGCCCCTACCTTCCTAGGGTCCATTTGGATTCGACCGGGTTCCACTACAAATCCCAGGAATTGTACTCGGGATGAATGGAATTCACATTTTCCGGCTTAACGTACAGATGGCTGTCCAGGAGGCGTTTGAGTACTTGTCTGACATGCTTAGTGTGTTCTTGAAGGGAGCTCGAAAAGATGAGGATGTCATCCAAGTAAACGAACACAAATATGTTAAGCATATCCCTAAGCACATCGTTTATGAGCGCTTGGAACACCGCTGGGGCGTTGGTCAGGCCGAAGGGCATCACCAAGTATTCATAGTGACCAGTAGGCGTGTTGAAAGCGGTCTTCCACTCGTCACCAGGTCTGATCCGCACAAGATGGTATGCGTTCCGCAGGTCAAGCTTAGTGAAAACAACTGCTTCCTGGAGCAGCTCGAAGGCTGTGGCCATAAGGGGTAGCGGGTAACGGTTACGGACGGTTATGTCATTGAGTCCCCGGTAGTCGATGCAAGGACGTAACCCACCGTCTTTCTTGGCCACAAAGAAAAACCCTGCTCCCGCCGGGGAGGTGGATGGACGCATGAGGCCTGCTTCCAGAGAGTCCTTGATGTAGGTATCCATTGCAGCTCGTTCGGGTGGAGATAGGGAAAAGATCCGACCCCTGGGGGGGCAAGTGCCCGGAAAAAGGTCGATGGGGCAATCGTAAGATCTATGGGGTGGTAGCATGGTGGCCCTCTGTTTGCTAAACACCAGTTTGAGGTCATGGTAACACTCGGGAACTCGGGTCAGGTCGATGGATTCTAAAGACTCGGGAGTAGAACTCGGGGAATTCTGGAAAATACAAGTAGCTTGGCACGTAGGACCCCACTGCTTGATAGTGCCCACAGACCAGTCGATGTGAGGGTTATGGCTGTGAAGCCAGGGGTATCCAAGGACGAGAGGGAACTCGGAACAGGAGATCAAATGAAAGTTCATCAATTCCTGGTGTTGTGAAACTGAAAGTCTCAAGGAGGTAGTGACATGAGTGACAAGTCCAGATCCCAAAGGGCTTCCATCCAATGTAGTAACCCTCATGGGGTCACTTAGAGGTTCAGAGGGAACGCCATTCTCCTTCGCCCAGACACCATCCATGAAGTTACCTGCGGCTCCAGAGTCTACCAAGGCTTGAAGGTGAAGCTTGTGGTTGTCCCAGGAGAGGGTGACTGGAATGAGCAGACGGGAGTTGGACGGATGGGAGGAGGTTATGTTTCCCGTTACAGTTCCCCCGGTCTGTACGGGACAGAGCGTTTCCCTGGAGCCCGGGACACGTGGAACGGAAATGGCCCGGTTTGCCGCAATATAGACAGCGTCGCTCCCTCATCCGGCGGTCTCTCTCAGCCTGGGAGATGCGTCCAATCTGCATGGGTTCCGGTGGAGCCAGTGATGATAAAGGTGGGGACTCGGAGCTGGGACTGATAGGGGCTAGAGGTCTACGGTTGAGTTCTCTCTCTCAGACGCTGGTCAATGCGTGAGGCCAACTTGATCAGGGACTCGAGATTGTCCGGTGGTTCCCGAGTGGCCAGTTCATCTTGGATAGTGTCGGAAAGGCCTTTCAGAAAGCACACCGTGAGCGCCTCGTTGTTCCAGCCACTCGCTGCTGCCACCGTGCGGAACTGGATGGCATAGTCCGTCACGCTGCGCCAACCTTGATGGAGAGTCAGGAGCTGTTTGGCTGAGTCAGAACCACTGCTTGGGCCTTGAAACACTCGTTTGAATTCCTCAGCAAAGGCAGAGTAGCTGGCACAGCAGGAACTATGGGCATCCCACACAGCAGTAGCCCAGGCCAGGGCTTTTTCCGACAGCAGGGTGATGATATATGCGATCTTAGACCGGTCGGTGGGAAACGACGAGGGTTGCAGCTCAAAGGAGAGAGAACATTGAGTGAGAAACCCTTTACAAGCACTTGGATCACCTGAGAACCGTTGGGGAGGTGGAAGACGAGGTTCAGCCAGGGGGTTAACTGCCATGGGTACGTGAACTTGAGGTACTGGGACGGGAACTGTTGCCGGGGTAAGTCGATCAGACATTTGCTTAATGGAAGTCAGCATCTCCGACAGAAGATGAGAATGTCTTGCCATTAAGGCCTCTTGCTGAACCAGGGCGGCTTCGTGGCGTTGGACAGTCTCCTGGTGGTGGGACAGCGTGGCAAAAGGTCCTGGGAACTGGCTGCCTCTGGGTTCATTTTTGGCTCTGTGTTTCTGTCAGGACCCGGTTTCGAACCTGGGTCTCCGGAGTGAGAAACAGTCACTTAACCAACTGAGCCACGAATAGACAGCAGAACCCAGAAGATGAGGCAGACACAGCAGTACTTAAGACGGTGTATTTAATGAAGAAAAAATCCTAAAAATAAAAATGGCAAATCCAAAAGGTGGAAGGAAAAACACAAAAAGATCTAAAAAGAAACTCACCAAAACTAAACTAAAACAAAAAACAGAATACCACAAGAACGTTACCCGGAATCGACAAGAGCACACAGAACACTAGGGCAGGGTGCTAACATACAAACACAGAGCACAGAACTGAGGGAAACAAAGGGTTTAAATACAATCAGGGGAAACGAGACACAGGTGCAAACAATAATGGGGGTCAAGGGAAAAACACAGGGACAAAAAGCACAATGGGGACATCTACTGACAAACAACTGGAACAACCCTGGCCAAATCCTGACAGAATGCTGAGTTGCATCCAAAGAACACCATACCTACTGTGAAGCATGGGGGTGGAAACCTCATGCTTTGGGGCTGTTTTTCTGCAAAGGGACCAGGACGACTGATTCGTGTAAAGGAAAGAATGAATGGGGCCATGTATCGTGAGATTTTGAGGGAAAACCTCCTTCCATCAGCAAGGGCATTGAAGATGAAACGTGGCTGGGTCTTTCAGCATAACAATGATCCCAAACACACCGCCCGAACGAAGGAGTGGCTTCGTAAGAAGCATTTCAAGGTCCCGGAGTGGCCTAGCCAGTCTCCAGATCTCAACCCCATAGAAAATCTTTGGAGGGAGTTGAAAGTCAGTGTTTCCAAGCAACAGCCCCAAAACAAATGACTTAAATGTAATGTAAATGTAAAACATCACTGCTCTAGAGGAGATCCGCATGGAGGAATGGGCCAAAATACCAGCAACAGTGTGTGAAAACCTTGTGAAGACTTACAGAAAACGTTTGACCTCTATCATTGCCAACAAAGGGTATATAACAAAGTATTGAGATAAACTTTTGTTATTGACCAAATACTTATTTTCCACCATAATTTGCAAATAAATTCAATAAAAATCCTACAATGTGATTTTCTGGATTTTTGTCTCTCATTTTGTCTGTCATAGTTGAAGTGTACCTATGATGAAAATTACAGGCCTCTCTCATCTTTTTAAATGGTAGAACTTGCACAATTGGTGGCTGACTAAATACTTTTTTGCCCCACTGTATGTACGTCAACAACAAACAAACAAACAAACAAACAAACAAAACAAACCACCCAGCTCCAATTTATGCTAATTTCTAAATTAGCAATGAGTTTTCTGCAATTTACTAACAGGATGGCATTGGTGAAGAAGCTTGACTGTGTTGAAAAGGTCAAGTGCAATTTATAGGGACATAAGACCTCAAAAGTAGTCTAAGGTAAAGACGAGTCCACCTCCCATGCCATCGGTTGTATACAGACATGTACCAACCCCAAATGAATGGAAAACATAAACACAGCAAATCTGGGAATGAAATGGTGCTTACCTCTTCCATTCATTTCAGAGGGTGGTATAAACACTTTATGTTTAAGGTAAATACATCATTAATATGACATAAACGATGAACAACTAAACTTCCATCGTGTATCTTTAAATTATAATGACTATTGTGTATTAGCACCGGGTTGGGTAGTAACGGATTACATGTAACAGGGATTACATCATCAGATACAACAAATGAAGTAACTGTAATCAACCTAGATGACTTTTGAAAGAATGTGTAATCAGTGTACAGTCTTAAAAACAGATGATAACATATTGGATTATGTGGGCTATAAGTGTTTGCCTTAAACACACCGAAATAGCAGATTTTTGGAACATCTTGTTAAGTTTGGAAGTCACCTTTCAGTGGGAATGGAAGCTTTTCCCTTCTGTTCTAATCTATTGGAAATTGTCTGCTCTCCTTGGTTACCTTTCACAGAAACGTTTTGTAACCAAAAACGTCAGTCCCCACCTACTAAGAACTGAATCATATCACATTTCATTAAGATCTTTGTTTCAAAAGGACCTTTCTCATTAGACAACACAGCTCCACCCTGTTCACTTCCCATCAAGCACTGGGATGTCATAACCAGCTTTCTCTTAATGTGTTACATCTGCCTATTGACGTCTTTATCCTCCTGTTATTGTAAGGGTGGGTTAGACGTTCAAATGACCATTTCCTCTTTTACTGGTCACAAGCTGCTTGGTAGCTGGGTGTAGGCCTTTCATTTCACAATCAAACAATGAGGATTGGGACAGCTTCCCCTGGAGGTGGACAGTGAACCTGACCTTTAGGCAGTGATGACCTTGCATCAAGAAGATGCAGCTGAGTCAGAACGTGCCAAGGATGTTGGGGGGGTTTGGTGGGAGAGGTAACTGATGATTGGTCGACAGCAGCATAAAATGAAGAGGCAGATGTTAGCTAACCAAAGAAGAAATCCTGATTAGCACTTTTTGCAAATATAAAGGGCTCTCCATGTGTATTTGGACAGTGAGGCTAAACGTTTTTTATTTGAATAATCTTTGATTCAGTGAGGGAGAGTTTGCTCTTGTAGATTTTATTGTGTTAGCTATATGTGTTTGTACAATGGGTGCAAATAGTCTGTTAAGTAAACTTTTCTATCATTTCCTGGGAACATTAATGTGACAACATTGGGGCGGCAGGGTAGCCTAGTGGTTAGAGCGTTGGACTAGTAACCGGAAGGTTGTGAGTTCAAACCCCCGAGCTGACAAGGTACAAATCTGTCGTTCTGCCCCTGAACAGGCAGTTAACCCACTGTTCCCAGGCCGTCATTGAAAATAAGAATGTGTTCTTAACTGACTTGCCTGGTTAAATAAAGGTAAAATTAAAATAAAAAAAATATGACAAGATATGATTCCCAATAAGTCAGTTATGGTGTCCTGAAAGTGGTCATTGTGATTCAAAGACACCATGGAAGTTTAGTTGCTAATTGTTTACAACTCAAATCAATATGGACTTGAATTGAGTTGTAAGCAAATTGTTCTGTGATATTGTCTGCATGGTATATACTTCTGTGGGACATTAGACCTATCACATCAGAAGACCACTTTTAAGGTCTAAAACATCAGACTAACTTAGATTTTGGAGTGTTATGTCCCTTTAATTTATTGAATACAAATGCATTGCTCTGCAGACAGTGCAGGTATCCCTTCTTCTTTGACCTCAATGAGACAAGCTGTTCAAACAGAACTAGTGCAGGTCTCACTGACTTCAACAGGCGTTTGTTCACGACTGTGGATTGGTCTGCATAAGAAAATAGACAGACATAAGGTTTTCATTTGCACAATGAGGTGGGATTTGTCAAAGTGCAATGTAAGCAAGCAGCCCCCCTCTGAACGTAAGCAGCACACTGTAAATACCCAGTGAGGCTGGGGGGAATGGTCCAACCTCGCTAGCCCAAATTATACACTTGCAGGGACAGAAATACTCCCTCTCAAAGGAACTGCCCAGTGAGACCGAAAAAGAGGGTCTCATTGTGGGAACTAGTGGGAGTCATGTCAGTGACCCACATCCTCTGCTCACCCCCCACCACACACACGCGCGTGCTCACATACACACCGCGCACATACACACACAGACACATGCACACGACACATACATACCGACACACACACACACACATGCACACGACACATACACACCGACAGGTGTGCACACATACATGCATAAAAAACACACACACACAACACACACAGACAAGTGTGCGCACACACACTTGGCTCAATGGTGACCTGACCACTACCCTGCCCCTTCACCCCCTTCCCCCCAGGCCTCTTACTCCTCCAACTCTTTCCATTCATGCTGTCTTTCATTTAATCCCAGTTCCTCCTCTCTTTCATTTGATCCCACTGGACAATTCCCATGGTCTTCCATTCATCAGCAGCTCTATTAATATGTTAGTATTGAAGACACCCTGAAACACTGAATGATCTGTGTTGGCTGTCTCCTCCTTTGGGGTGATGATGAGGCTTAACTGAACAGCTGTGGTTAGATATGAATATCCCTTTAAATGTCTTCAGAATGTCCTCTTGTGGCCTGGACATAATGTCTGATTGCATATGATTCACATCAGGGACTCTGGTCAAGTGGACCACAATGCACCACAGTGGACCACTCTGCCTACGGTGTGACTGCGTGTTCACACAATGAATCACAATGATTCACATGAATTTCAACAGTGCGTCTACAGTAAACAGAGACTGTGGAGACAGAAGAGAGTTGTTTTGGAATTGTCGTAGGTGTGTGATGTAACATTCATAGCTACTTACTCACGGTGGAACTTTTCCGAAATTGAAGTTTACTGTGAGATTTTATAACCGCACACTCATTTCCTCGGGCAGACCCCGGATATGACACAGACACGTCCGGGAAAGTGTCCCGGGAGAAAAAGACCTGACATTTCATACAGTTGAATACAGGGGGCAGAGTTAGTTCTTCACAGGTTATCTCCGAACTCTTCTTTCTGTATACGATCCACCCCTGACAATTCCACCCCTCAAATGTCTGTATGGGTCATTTATGATTTGTACGTGTGTGTAGGCATTGTAAGTGTTCGAGTAAATGACCAGTATTATGCAATACTGTGAGAGTGAGGTGGAATTATGTCATCAGTGATACTAACACAGAATTTCAAACCTGTCTGGCCTTTTCAACCAGACGCCACTGGGCTGTGACACAGCAATGTATTTCCCTCCTCCAGAGACAAAATACATGGGATTACTTCTATCAAAACAGTCTTACAACGCCTCTTCTTCAAAGAGTTGGCATGTTTCAACAGAGATGCACTGCACAGTATGTGACAGATGTTTGTACACATGAGCTGTAATAATAATAGTTCTTATCAGCTCACGCTCTCCACGGCCTTCCCCAGACTAAACCATCATGTCTACTTTCTGGATTATGGATTACAGGAATTCATTATTACACACACGATCTCTTAAAGGGATAGTTTAGTAAGATTACCGTTTTTATATTAGTTGATTTGATATGGGCATGACATTTTAAAATGTGCCTTTTTCAGAAGGACACGTTTTGGAACTTTTAGTTAGAAATATGTTATGTAGAACAAACATGCCTCTCTGACATGTAGAACAAGGAATAGAGTAGGCTCTATTCATGGAATTTCTATGTGCAGCATTCAACAACGTTTGGCAACTGAACATGGTGTAAGGGAGTGCGTAACCGGCGGCAGGAAGTCAGGCACAGGAGAGAAAACTGGGTCATCAACGGAGCAGTTTGATTCATAAAACCCCCGGTAACCAGAACAACAAACAAATGGGTACAAAACCCGTCACACACCAGAGAAAACGTGCACATGCACTTACAATAAACAATTCTGCACAAAGACATGGGGGGAACAGAGGGTTAAATACACAACATGTCATGAGGGAAATGAGACCAGGTGTGTGGGAGGACAAGACAAAACAAAAGGAAAATGAAAAGTGGATTGATGATGGCTGAAAGACCGGCGACGCCGAGCGCCGTGCGAACAAGGAGAGGAACAGACATCGGCGGAAGTCGTGACACGCGGCCCATTCCTCCACCAGACAATCCCCCTCCTCAGGTTTCCATGTGACTCACTCTCCATAACACGGGTGTAATGTAAGATGTAATAACGTGGGTGTAATGTAAGATGTAATAACGTGGGTGTAATGTAAGATGTAATAACGTGGGTGTAATGTAAGATGTAATAACGTGGGTGTAATGTAAGATGTAATAACGTGGGTGTAATGTAAGATGTAATAATGTGGGTGTAATGTAAGATGTAATAACGGGGGTGTAATGTAAGATGTAATAACGTGGGTGTAATGTAAGATGTAATAACGTGGGTGTAATGTAAGATGTAATAACGTGGGTGTAATGTAAGATGTAATAACGTGGGTGTAATGTAAGATGTAATAACGTGGGTGTAATGTAAGATGTAATAACGTGGGTGTAATGTAAGATGTAATAACGTGGGTGTAATGTAAGATGTAATACGTGGGTGTAATGTAAGATGTAATAACGTGGGTGTAATGTAAGATGTAATAACGTGGGTGTAATGTAAGATGTAATAACGTGGGTGTAATGTAAGATGTAATAACGGGGGTGTAATGTAAGATGTAATAACGTGGGTGTAATGTAAGATGTAATAACGTGGGTGTAATGTAAGATGTAATAACGTGGGTGTAATATAAGATGTAATAACGTGGGTGTAATGTAAGATGTAATAACGTGGGTGTAATGTAAGATGTAATAACGTGGGTGTAATGTAAGATGTAATAACGTGGGTGTAATGTAAGATGTAATAACACGGGTGTAATGTAAGATGTAATAACGTGGGTGTAATGTAAGATGTAATAACGTGGGTGTAATGTAAGATGTAATAACGTGGGTGTAATATAAGATGTAATAACGTGGGTGTAATATAAGATGTATTAAAGTGGGTGTAATGTAAAATGTAATTACATGTCAGTGATGTAAGTACAAGTGTTGTAAGAGGTGAGCCAGCCTGCACGGGACTGTCGGGGCTTGCATGTTGTCAAGTAACGTCATTGAACACTTCTGACTGATAGAAATACAGAGAGATACTAACTAGAGGACAGTGACTGATATAAATACAGAGATATACTAACTAGAGGACAGTGACTGATATAAATACAGAGATATACTAACTAGAGGACAGTGACTGATATAAATACAGAGATATACTAACTAGAGGACAGTGACTGATATAAATACAGAGATATACTAACTAGAGGACAGTGACTGATATAAATACAGAGATATACTAACTAGAGGACAGTGACTGATATAAATACAGAGATATACTAACTAGAGGACAGTGACTGATATAAATACAGAGATATACTAACTAGAGGACAGTGACTGATAGAAATACAGAGATATACTAACTAGAAGACAGTGACTGATATAAATACAGAGATATACTAACTAGAGGACAGTGACTGATATAAATAGAGAGATATACTAACTAGAAGACAGTGACTGATATAAATACAGAGATATACTAACTAGAAGACAGTGACTGATATAAATACAGAGAGATACTAACTAGAGGACATTGACTGATATAAATACAGAGATATACTAACTAGAAGACAGTGACTGATATAAATACAGAGATATACTAACTAGAGGACAGTGACCAATATAAATACAGAGATATACTAACTAGAGGACAGTGACTGATATAAATACAGAGATATACTAACTAGAAGACAGTGACTGATATAAATACAGAGATATACTAACTAGAAGACAGTGACTGATATAAATACAGAGATATACTAACTAGAAGACAGTGACTGATATAAATACAGAGATATACTAACTAGAGGACAGTGACTGATATAAATACAGAGATATACTAACTAGAGGACAGTGACTGATATAAATACAGAGATATACTAACTAGAGGACAGTGACTGATATAAATACAGAGATATACTAACTAGAGGACAGTGACTAATATAAATACAGAGATATACTAACTAGAGGACAGTGACTGATATAAATACAGAGATATACTAACTAGAGGACAGTGACTGATATAAATACAGAGAGATACTAACTAGAGGACAGTGACTGATATAAATACAGAGATATACTAACTAGAGGACAGTGACTGATATAAATACAGAGATATACTAACTAGAGGACAGTGACTGATATAAATACAGAGATATACTAACTAGAGGACAGTGACTGATATAAATACAGAGAGATACTAACTAGAGGACAGTGACTGATATAAATACAGAGAGATACTAACTAGAGGACAGTGACTGATATAAATACAGAGATATACTAACTAGAGGACAGTGACTGATATAAATACAGAGATATACTAACTAGAGGACAGTGACTGATAGAAATAGAGAGATATACTAACTAGAGGACAGTGACTGATATAAATACGGAGATATACTAACTAGAGGACAGTGACTGATATAAATACAGAGATATACTAACTAGAGGACAGTGACTGATAGAAATAGAGAGATATACTAACTAGAAGACAGTGACTGATATAAATACAGAGATATACTAACTAGAGGACAGTGACTGATATAAATACAGATATATACTAACTAGAGGACAGTGACTGATAGAAATAGAGAGATATACTAACTAGAGGACAGTGACTGATAGAAATAGAGAGAGATACTAACTAGAGGACAGTGACTGATATAAATACAGAGATATACTAACTAGAAGACAGTGACTGATATAAATACAGAGATATACTAACTAGAGGACAGTGACTGATAGAAATACAGATATATACTAACTAGAGGACAGTGACTGATAGAAATAGAGAGATATACTAACTAGAGGACAGTGACTGATAGAAATAGAGAGAGATACTAACTAGAGGACAGTGACTGATAGAAGTGGAGAGAGATACTAACTAGAGGACAGTGACTGATAGAAATAGAGAGATATACTAACTAGAGGACAGTGACTGATAGAAATAGAGAGATATACTAACTAGAGGACAGTGACTGATAGAAATAGAGAGATATACTAACTAGAGGACAGTGACTGATATAAATAGAGAGAGATACTAACTAGAGGACAGTGACTGATAGAAATAGAGAGATATACTAACTAGAGGACAGTGACTGATATAAATACAGAGATATACTAACTAGAGGACAGTGACTGATATAAATACAGAGATATACTAACTAGAGGACAGTGACTGATATAAATACAGAGATATACTAACTAGAGGACAGTGACTGATATAAATACAGAGATATACTAACTAGAGGACAGTGACTGATATAAATACAGAGATATACTAACTAGAGGACAGTGACTGATAGAAATAGAGAGAGATACGAACTAGAAGACAGTGACTGATATAAATACAGAGATATACTAACTAGAGGACAGTGACTGATATAAATACAGAGATATACTAACTAGAGGACAGTGACTGATATAAATACAGAGATATACTAACTAGAGGACAGTGACTGATATAAATACAGAGAGATACTAACTAGAGGACAGTGACTGATATAAATACAGAGATATACTAACTAGAAGACAGTGACTGATATAAATACAGAGATATACTAACTAGAGGACAGTGACTGATAGAAATACAGAGATATACTAACTAGAGGACAGTGACTGATATAAATACAGAGATATACTAACTAGAAGACAGTGACTGATATAAATACAGAGATATACTAACTAGAGGACAGTGACTGATATAAATACAGATATATACTAACTAGAGGACAGTGACTGATAGAAATAGAGAGATATACTAACTAGAGGACAGTGACTGATAGAAATAGAGAGAGATACTAACTAGAGGACAGTGACTGATATAAATACAGAGATATACTAACTAGAAGACAGTGACTGATATAAATACAGAGATATACTAACTAGAGGACAGTGACTGATATAAATACAGAGATATACTAACTAGAGGACAGTGACTGATATAAATACAGAGATATACTAACTAGAGGACAGTGACTGATAGAAATAGAGAGAGATACGAACTAGAAGACAGTGACTGATATAAATACAGAGATATACTAACTAGAGGACAGTGACTGATATAAATACAGAGATATACTAACTAGAGGACAGTGACTGATATAAATACAGAGATATACTAACTAGAGGACAGTGACTGATATAAATACAGAGATATACTAACTAGAGGACAGTGACTGATATAAATACAGAGATATACTAACTAGAGGACAGTGACTGATAGAAATAGAGAGAGATATTAACTAGAGGACAGTGACTGATATAAATACAGAGATATACTAACTAGAAGACAGTGACTGATATAAATACAGAGATATACTAACTAGAGGACAGTGACTGATAGAAATACAGATATATACTAACTAGAGGACAGTGACTGATAGAAATAGAGAGATATACTAACTAGAGGACAGTGACTGATAGAAATAGAGAGAGATACTAACTAGAGGACAGTGACTGATAGAAGTGGAGAGAGATACTAACTAGAGGACAGTGACTGATAGAAATAGAGAGATATACTAACTAGAGGACAGTGACTGATAGAAATAGAGAGATATACTAACTAGAGGACAGTGACTGATAGAAATAGAGAGATATACTAACTAGAGGACAGTGACTGATATAAATAGAGAGAGATACTAACTAGAGGACAGTGACTGATAGAAATAGAGAGATATACTAACTAGAGGACAGTGACTGATAGAAATAGAGAGAGATACGAACTAGAAGACAGTGACTGATAGAAGTAGAGAGAGAGATACTAACTAGAGGACAGTGACTGATAGAAATAGAGAGATATACTAACTAGAGGACAGTGACTGATAGAAATAGAGAAAGATACTAACTAGAAGACAGTGACTGAGAAATAGAGAGAGATACTAACTAGAGTACTAACTCAAGGACAGTGACTGAGAAATAGAGAGAGATACTAACTAGAGTACTAACTCGAGGACAGTGACTGATAGAAATAGAGAGAGATACTACCTAGAAGACAGTGACTGAGAAATAGAGAGCGATACTAACTAGAGTACTAACTCGAGGACAGTGACTGATAGAAATAGAGAGAGATACTAACTAGAGTACTAACTAGAGGACAGTGACTGATAGAAATAGAGAGAGATACTAACTAGAGTACTAACTAGAGGACAGTGACTGATAGAAATAGAGAGAGATACTAACTAGAGTACTAACTAGAGGACAGTGACTGATAGAAATAGAGAGAGATACTAACTAGAGTACTAACTCGAGGACAGTGACTGAGAAATAGAGAGAGATACTAACTAGAGTACTAACTAGAGGACAGTGACTGATAGAAATAGAGAAAGATACTAACTAGAGTACTAACTCGAGGACAGTGACTGATAGAAATAGAGAGAGATACTACCTAGAAGACAGTGACTGAGAAATAGAGAGCGATACTAACTAGAGTACTAACTCGAGGACAGTGACTGATAGAAATAGAGAGAGATACTAACTAGAGTACTAACTAGAGGACAGTGACTGATAGAAATAGAGAGAGATACTAACTAGAGTACTAACTAGAGGACAGTGACTGATAGAAATAGAGAGAGATACTAACTAGAGTACTAACTAGAGGACAGTGACTGATAGAAATAGAGAGAGATACTAACTAGAGTACTAACTCGAGGACAGTGACTGATAGAAATAGAGAGAGATACTACCTAGAAGACAGTGACTGAGAAATAGAGAGCGATACTAACTAGAGTACTAACTAGAGGACAGTGACTGATAGAAATAGAGAGCGATACTAACTAGAGTACTAACTAGAGGACAGTGACTGATAGAAATAGAGAGAGATACTAACTAGAGTACTAACTAGAGGACAGTGACTGATAGAAATAGAGAGAGATACTAACTAGAGTACTAACTCGAGGACAGTGACTGATAGAAATAGAGAGAGATACTAACTAGAGTACTAACTCGAGGACAGTGACTGATAGAAATAGAGAGCGATACTAACTAGAGTACTAACTAGAGGACAGTGACTGATAGAAATAGAGAGATACTAACTAGAGTACTAACTAGAGGACAGTGACTGATAGAAATAGAGAGATACTAACTAGAGTACTAACTCGAGGACAGTGACTGATAGAAATAGAGAGAGATACTAACTAGAGTACTAACTCGAGGACAGTGACTGATAGAAATAGAGAGAGATACTAACTAGAGTACTAACTAGAGGACAGTGACTGATAGAAATAGAGAGAGATACTAACTAGAGTACTAACTAGAGGACAGTGACTGATAGAAATAGAGAGAGATACTAACTAGAGTACTAACTAGAGGACAGTGACTGATAGAAATAGAGAGAGATACTAACTAGAGTACTAACTAGAGGACAGTGACTGATAGAAATAGAGAGAGATACTAACTAGAGTACTAACTCGAGGACAGTGACTGATAGAAATAGAGAGAGATACTAACTCGAGGACAGTGACTGATAAAAATAGAGAGAGATACTACTCACTCATGACGGTAACTGGAATAGGGGCGGCAGGAAGACAAGTGGTTCGAGCGTTGGGCCAGTAACCAAATGGTTCCCCGAGCTGACAAGGTACAAATCTGTCGTTCTGCCGCTGAACAAGGCAGTTAGCCCACTGTTCCTCGGCCATCATTGTAAATAATCATTTGTTCTTAACTGACTTGCCTAGTTAAATAAAGGTTACATAAAATAATCCCACGATGAAAAAGAGTTTTAAACTCTGTTTATGTGGCCTTATTGAAGTCAGAATCCTCTAAAAGGGTATCAACCTTACGATGACCCCGTTTTCAAACTGCCAACCTCTGAATATAAGTGTTTTCATGAATGTCTACAAAAACAACAACTTTTTTCCCATTATAACAATACTGTTATAGCAGAGCTATTCTCTCTCTCTCTGTATGTCTCTCTCTTCACAGACATGCTGTGAAGTGGTCAAGCCTCCACCCTTATTCATTGGTTCTGTAATAAACAGATGTACGACTTTGTTCCCACGACAGTTAAATATACATCAGAGCTGCTCTGTGATGCTGAGCTAACCAACCCTGCTGGAGCACTGAACAGCATCTATGACTGACGTCATATTGACAGATGTTTGCTTGACCTGCAGCATCACAGTCAGTCTGGACGAATCACAGCTGCTGGAGTGGATAAGGTTACAATAATAGAAATATAATTGCTAGAATGGAAAAAGCCCCTCAGGCCACGGAAATTTGACAGGTATGTTCTAGTGGTTATATTTCTATGGTTCTAATCCTTTAGAGTATCCAGGCGTCCAGTACTGTGATAATTATGTGCTCCTAGAAACTGAAGGTCTCATATAGGGTCAGAGACGAGTTTGGTCAAAGAGCAACTCATATCTTTTAACCCAATTCCTCTTTCAGCCTCCATACTGAGTATTTCCAGCTGAATATGGTTGAAGGTACGACCCCATCTAGTGGAAGAAAACAGACATGGTTCATGTGGGCTTTAAGAGGAGGGTAAGTACTACACAGACAAACACAGTAGACCTAGATTGACATGGTTCATGAAGGCTTTTACAGGAAGGTAAGTACTATACAGAGACACACAGTAGAACTAGATAGACATGGTTCATGAGGGCTTTTAGAGGAGGGTAAGTACTACACAGAGAAACACAGTAGACCTAGATAGACATGGTTCATGAGGGCTTTTAGAGGAGGGTAAGTACTATACAGAGAAACACAGTAGACATAGGTAGACATGGGTCATGAGGGCTTTTAGAGGAGGGTAAGTACTGTACAGAGAAACACAGTAGACCTAGATAGACATGGTTCATGAGGGCTTTTAGAGGAGGGTAAGTACTGTACAGAGAAACACAGTAGAACTAGATAGACATGGTTCATGAGGGCTTTTAGAGGAGGGTAAGTACTATACAGAGAAACACAGTAGACCTAGATAGACATGGTTCATGAGGGCTTTTAGAGGAGGGTAAGTACTACACAGAGAAACACAGTAGAACTAGATAGACATGGTTCATGAGGGCTTTTAGAGGAGGGTAAGTACTACACAGAGAAACACAGTAGAACTAGATAGACATGGTTCATGAGGGCTTTTAGAGGAGGGTAAGTACTATACAGAGAAACACAGTGGACCTAGATAGACATGGTTCATCAGGGCTTTTAGAGGAGGGTAAGTACTACACAGAGAAACACACTAGACCTAGATAGACATGGTTCATGAGGGCTTTTAGAGGAGGGTAAGTACTACACAGAGAAACACAGTAGAACTAGATAGACATGGTTCATGAGGGCTTTTAGAGGAGGGTAAGTAATGTACAGAGAAACACAGTAGAACTAGATAGACATGGTTCATGAGGGCTTTTAGAGGAGGGTAAGTACTATACAGAGAAACACAGTAGAACTAGATAGACATGGTTCATGAGGGCATTTAGAGGAGGGTAAGTACTACACAGAGAAACACAGTAGACCTAGATAGACATGGTTCATGAGGGCTTTTAGAGGAGGGTAAGTAATGTACAGAGAAATACAGTAGAACTATATAGACATGGTTCATGAGGGCTTTTAGAGGAGGGTAAGTACTGTACAGAGAAACACAGTAGAACTAGATAGACATGGTTCATGAGGGCTTTTAGAGGAGGGTAAGTAATGTACAGAGAAACACAGTAGAACTAGATAGACATGGTTCATGAGGGCTTTTAGAGGAGGGTAAGTACTATACAGAGAAACACAGTAGAACTAGATAGACATGGTTCATGAGGGCTTTTAGAGGAGGGTAAGTACTGTACAGAGAAACACAGTGGACCTAGATAGACATGGTTCATGAGGGCTTTTAGAGGAGGGTAAGTACTACACAGAGAAACACAGTGGACCTAGATAGACATGGTTCATGAGGGCTTTTAGAGGAGGGTAAGTACTATACAGAGAAACACAGTAGAACTAGATAGACATGGTTCATGAGGGCTTTTAGAGGAGGGTAAGTACTACACAGAGAAACACAGTGGACCTAGATAGACATGGTTCATGAGGGCTTTTAGAGGAGGGTAAGTACTACACAGAGAAACACAGTGGACCTAGATAGACATGGTTCATGAGGGCTTTTAGAGGAGGGTAAGTACTGTACAGAGAAACACCAGCCGTCATCAAGGAAACAGCATAATCACTGTATGTTGAAAGGCCTTTATTCAAGTGCAAGCCTACATTTCATAGTTAATATAGTTATGTTCATAATTCTAAAGTAAGAACAGTTATACATTTTGATATTATTTGATGAAATTAAGATTCATATGCAAATTGATCAACATTTTCCATAATTACAGTACCATCATTTAAAACTTTTATTAAAAAGAAAAGAGAGGAGATACCATAGCTAAAGGAACTTCAGCCAGTGGTGTTGGACCGAGAGAAAAACTGTGCTTTAAGTAAGGCACCCTGGATCTACACAATTGATGCAAAGAGACGTAGACTCATCTTGACATGAGACTACTTATGAGGTCTAAAATCATCTGACAGATTTGGATTTTGGGGATAAATTCTGTATTTTATAATTTAAGGGTGAAAAGTAGACAATGGGCCAGGATAAACTAAAATCTATCGTTCGGTTTCCTTTAAACAGCCACTACAAATTTCAGTTATACTTTAGCCACCGCTAGATAAAAGTCAATGGGAGTGAGAGGGGTATCCATCATACATTTTACATTTGAGTCATTTAGCAGATGCTATTATCCAGAGCGACTTACTGGAGCAACTATGGTTAAGTGCCTTGCTCGAAGGCACATCGACAGATTTTTCACATAGTCGGCTCAAGGATTCTAATCAGCGACCTTTTTGTAACTGGCCCAGCACTTAACCGCTAGGCTTCCAGCTGCCCACATACATTACATTGTAAAATACTGAACTTCCCCTTTAAGACATACTGTACAACATTCTGGATCATGTATTGACCCAATAAACATATCTAAATAGCACCTGATGAAGCTGGTGACACAGGGGCTGCAGGCTTGACTCATCTCCAGGGAGAGGTTACTGGACCCGTTGGTGATGTTGAAGTGTGGGTAGAGAGAGAGGATCAGTTTGTGGGTGCAGATGTTCCTCTCCTCCACTTCCAACTTCCCCTCCCCATCTCTGTTCCCTGTGGGGCTGATAGAGTGTATTTTAGTATCAGTGTAGTTTAGCGACATGTATCCATTCATTCAACAATCTATTCATTCATTGAACTTTCATTTAATCAGGAAAATAACATTGTGCCTAGTTTTTATGGGTTCAATATGTCTGTTTCTCCCTCAGTATCAGTGTTACACAGATTTGTGGTAGAAAGAGGCCTTAATCAGACAGGGAACCCAGACTGGTAGAAAAAGGCCTTGATCAGACTGGGAACCCAGACTGGTAGAAAAAGGCCTTGATCAGACAGGGAACCCAGACTGGTAGGTAGAGGCCTTGATCAGACAGGGAACCCAGACTGGTAGAAAGAGGCCTTGATCAGACAGGGAACCCAGACTGGTAGAAAAAGGCCTTGATCAGACAGGGAACCCAGACTGGTAGAAAAAGGCCTTGATCAGACAGGGAACCCAGACTGGTAGGTAGAGGCCTTGATCAGACAGGGAACCCAGACTGGTAGAAAGAGGCCTTGATCAGACTGGGAACCCAGACTGGTAGAAAAAGGCCTTGATCAGACAGGGAACCCAGACTGGTAGAAAAAGGCCTTGATCAGACTGGGAACCCAGACTGGTAGAAAGATGCCTTGGTCAGACAGGGAACCCAGACTGGTAGAAAGATGCCTTGGTCAGACAGGGAATCCAGACTGGTAGAAAGAGGCCTTGATTAGACAGGGAACCCAGACTGGTAGAAAGATGCCTAGATCAGACTGGGAACCCAGACTGGTATGAAGAGGCCTTGATCAGACAGGGAACCCAGACTGGTAGAAAGATGCCTTGGTCAGACAGGGAATCCAGACTGGTAGAAAGAGGCCTTGATTAGACAGGGAACCCAGACTGGTAGAAATATGCCTTGATCAGACAGGGCTCAAAGGTTTTTTCCACGATTCCTTGAGTTCACTCACTTTGCCTCCTTCTCAAAACATCAAGGAGAGCATTAAAGGAGAGGGCACCTCAGATCTTCTCCACCAACGCTCTTCTTTTCCCTCAGAAGTTTTGGGAATGAGACAGGGAGAGTTTTGAGGAGACGGGAAGGAGGAGACAAGGAATCAAGGAAAATACTTTAGAGAACCACCCACAGTGAAGAGTAGTATCGTACCTCTCTCACAAACGACCCCTGCACCCTCCTTGTGGCAACAGTCGGTCAACCCCCAGCCCTTGAACGGACAGCTGGACAGGATCTTCTCAGTTCCTTTGCAGTCCATATCATCCAACCAGATTGAACCCGAGCCTTGGATACACAAAACAGAGGATAAACAAGGAACAAGCGGAATCATGTGCAGAAATCACGAAGGACTTAACATACCCACACAGTCAGGAAGAGGGCATGACAGCGCCTTTTCCCCACAGGAGGCTGAAAAGATTTGACATGGGCCCAAAGATCCTCAAAAGGTTTTACAGCTGCACCATCGAGAGCATCTTGACTGGCTGCATCACTGCTTGGTATGGAAAATGCACCGTCCCTCAACTGCAAAGCGCAACAGAGGGTGTTGAGGACAGCCCAGTACATCACTGGGGCCGAGCTCCCTGCCATCCAGGACCTCTCTATCAGGTGTGTCAGAGGAAAGCCCAGAAAATGCCAAAGACTCCAGCCACCCAAGTCATAGACTGTTCACTCTTCTACCATCCAGCAAACGATACCGGAGCACCGCCTCTCGTATCAACAGGCTCCAAGACAGCTTCTACCCCCAACCCATAAGACTGCTAAATAACCATAAGATTGCTAAATAATATCGTTAATTAAATGGTTCCCTGGATTATCTGCACGGACCCTATCTTGCACTGACTCTACTCACAAGACTATACATTATATACACACTATATACACATTCATTCACACACAATGACATACGCACATACACTTTTACACTCATCATATGCTGCTGCTACTATGTTCTTTATTTCACTATTATTATTATCTATCCTGATGCCTAGTCACTTTAACCTGTCTTCATGTACACATCTACCTCAAATACCTCGTACCCCTGCACATTGATCTGGTACTGCTACTCCCTGTATATAGCTCCACCCTACATGATTGGGGTGGGCTCGTTAGCAAGCATGTCACGGTAAAGTTTCTAACAAGGAACAGAAAGTCCTTGTTCTAATTCTTGACTAAAACTACACACCTTATATTCAGTATTATGACTCAAATAAGATTCATACATTCATACAGTAACAGAGTAGTATTCTGTTTAGTTATAATTCTAAGCTAAACGTATACATAATTTAGTCATTATTCATAAACATCCCATAACAACAATACTCGCTTATTTTGTCACGTTATAACTTGCTCACTTACACAACCTGTGCAACCAGTCCCTTTGTGATCAGGTTAACGTTTATTGTCATGAATCTTGCCCTCAAGGCAGAACTGAGCGATTTGCGCTAATGTCCCTGCTACAAAGTCAAAAGAGTTTGGCTATATCTAAAAATGAATGGAAAAAAAGTGCTTTAAGGTTCGGTATTAAGTTTAGCAGTGAGGTTAAGGTTAGGTTTACGGTTAGGGTTAGGTTTCAAATCTTTATTTTATGACTTTATGACTATTTTATGATTATGACTTTTATGCCAAGCTGCCTCCAGGGCAAGGTTCACGACAAGAAATGCTATCCAGACCCCCTTTGATTTCACAGGAAATGAAACATAGAGAATCCATTTGCAGAAGTGCAGTTTCCATTACATTAGCAACTACTTTCACCCCTGTGGCTTTATAAGCTGTATAATTTCATAAGGGTTGTGAAAGATCCACGACGCACACAGCAAGACACAAGAGGTAAGACATTTGAGAATCAGAATGTCATCTCTGGAAAGCCTAATTAACTAGTGTCCTCAGTGATGCATAAACAATACTGTTTGATTGTAATATATATACTTGATTGTCTCTTGTACACATACATTTACTTTATGTATAGAAAATGGACTGCGATAAAAATCAACTGAATGTGATATGATTTCTTATCAATACAATGCATGGAGTGGAATAGCACAGTGCATTGTAGACTGTATGACTCAGTTGTCTTATTGAACGCAGGTATTTGACATGAAGCATTAGATTTTTAGCAGATACAGCACTACATGTATTTGTGTAGAATACAATGATGCTACTTTAGTACAAAAAAAGGCAATGTAATTGTAATTCAGCTAAATGTATTGTATCAGCTAAAACTCAGCTAAACATGTATTGCATCAGCGAAAACTAATAATGGTGGTTATTGTTGGGGAAGATGGTCTAATATGTAACGCTAACTTTCGACATTAAAGCTTTATGCCAATGGTGTTGCTCATGGACGTTGTGAGGTGGGCATATTTCACCATGAAACACTGAGAATCTCACTGCGAATAACAGTGGGAGGTCGTTCCTTCTCTTGCTAGAACAAAAGCGATACCTACCGTGCCGACCCGGTAGCGACGAACCTGACCTTTCTACTTGTCGAATCGCAATGATTGTCAGTCAGTGTCAAAACAACTGTTGCAGATCTCGTCAGTGTCAAAGAACTTGACTTGGAGCCAATCAGAGAGTACGAACCCCTAGGGGAGGGGCCAACAGAAGTGACAACAGGAAAAGGAAGGCATTTTCTCCGTACCTCCACGGTTACATTTCATGAACCAGTCACACTTCATATACAGTGCTGTGAAAAAGCATTCTCTACTTTTGCATATATTTTTTATCATCTTCAACTATAACCCAATATTAGATAAAGGGAAACTGGGTGAACAAGTAACCCAATAATTGCATACTTATTTTATTTATTTAATCAATAAGAGCAATGCCCCAGTGTGGAGAAATAATAACTGGTTGTGCCACCTTTACCTGCAATGACTCCAACCAATCCCTTCCTGTAGGTTTTGATCAGTGTCTCACGTTGCTGTGGAGGAATTGTGGCACACTCTTTCCATGCAGAATTTATTTTTGATTTATTTAACCTTTCTTTAAATAGGCAAGTCAGTTTTTAAGAACAAATTCTTATTTACAATGACGGCCTACACCGGCCAAACCCCAACGTCGCTGGGCCAATTGTGCGCCGCCCTATGGGACTCCCAATCACAGCAGGTTGGGATACAGCCAGGGATCGAACACTGCGATGCAGTGCCTTAGTCCGCTGAGCCACTCAGGATGTCAAATGTTCCTATTGTTCTATTGCTTATCTGTTTGTCAGTTTTCCAAGCTGGCTGGTGAAAATGCAGAATGGTGGAATCCCTCTGTGGCTGCTGTTGCTCCTCCATGTCCCTGGACTAGACTCTGCAACATGGAATCTATTCGGTGAGTTCCATTGAGCCTGGTTTGTACTGTGTTGTCAACTCCTACCGTCATTGTCATGCCAAAGGCCATGGTCATACAACACAAACAGATCTGGGACCAGGGGAAGTTCAGTTGGACAATAAAATCTGATATTCTCCTATCACTTCATCACAATTAAGTCATGTTAGTTTGAGAATGTCAATGTCCTGATGTTTTTATAGTAGACAGTCCAATGAATCAGGCATCGGCCATTCAAGTAGTGTACTCCTCAAACTCCTGCCTCAATTACTGCAACACACGTTTGTTTGTGAATGACATTGTTAGTAGGACAATGACCTGGTGTTTTCACAGTAGACTTTACAAGGAATCAGGAACAGTGTAGGGGTTGGGTCCCAAAGACCCTCCCCATGATTGATTAAGTGGACCTTAAGATTCATATGTTTTGCTGCAGGCCTTATAATAGATACTGTTGCTATGTGTCTAAAAAAAACTCTGCAAAAGCATCTATATTAGTCTTTGTGGTTAAGCCCTGGCTGTTGTGAGAGTGTGCTTGCAAGCTGGGTCTGAGCCAGACAGAAACTAGATAAAGAGAAGTAACCACTGTCTGGTTTTGATATGTTGATCTTGTGTGACAGTGGACAATTCTAATAAATTCAGAGAAGCTACTGTACTAGGTCGCCTTATAAGGTAACCTCAGCTTATTGATACACACATACATTGATGTAGGTGATCATACCACTAGGGAGTGATCACATGAATAAAATCAGCTGCGCCCTTAAGTGGGGTGCAGAACTTACTCTCAAACATGCATGCTGTGTTTTCGTTGTCAACTTCTGTCTGCAATTGCATTAAATAAAGGTTTGATTGATTTTCTTAAAGAAGATATTGTCTGACTGCTGAATTCACCAATAAGCCAAAGATTGACAAGGGACAAGGAACCTACCCCGAGACAATAGGCCAATCATGTAGTGTTCTCCTCAAGTTCCTGTTTGCAAAGCACTAACAAGTTGGTTCATGCTTTGTACTGCCGCCTAATAGAAATGTAAGCAAACAGCAAAGTTGCATAAATCCGTTGTCAGTTGAAGCTCATCAGTCCAATTTTTAAACTGACTAACTTAAATCCTCACCCTCTCTGTGCTCACAGGTAAGTCCTCGACAGAGCCCACACAGGAGGGCGAGGTGAGGCTGGTGGGGGGTAAGCATGACTCAGAGGGTCGAGTGGAGGTGTACCACGAGGGGAAATGGGGGACCATCTGTGACGATGGCTGGGACCTGGCCGAGGCTCAGGTGGTGTGCCGTCAGCTGAAGTTCCCTGGCGTTGTATCTGCTGTCACTGGAGGGACTTATGGAGAGGGTGAGTATCTTACAAGGGTCATGTTCATTAGGCACCAAATGGAAGAAAATGGACTGAAACACGGACAGAATACCTGGGTCGTATTCACTAGGCACAACATGGAAGAAAATGGACTGAAACAGTGAGGGAAGACTAAAATATCGTAGAATAGTATAGAATACAGTATATACATATGAGATGAGTAATGCAAGATATGTAAACATTAGGTGACTAAAATATCGTAGAATAGTATAGAATACAGTATAGACATATGAGTTGAGTAATGCCAGAAATGTAAACATTACTAAACTGGCTAGTGTTCCGTTCCTTAAAGTGGTCAATGATTTCTAGTCTATGGCTATAGGCAGCAGCCTCTAATGTGCTTGTGATGGCTGTTTAACAGTCTGATGGCCATGAGATAGAAGTTGTTTTTCAGTCTCTCGGTCCCAGCTTTGATGCACCTGTACTGACCTCACCTTCTGGATGACAGCGGTGTGATTAGGCAGTGGCTCGGGTGGTTGATGTCCTTGGTGATCTTTTTGGCCTTCCTGTAACATGGGGTTCTGTCGGTGTCCTGGAGGGCGGGTAGTTTGCCCCCGGGTAATTCGTTGGGCAGACTGCACCACCCTCTGGTGAGCCTACAGCACCCGATGCAGTTCTGAACCAAGCGGTGATACAGCCCGACAGGAAGCTTTCAATTGTGCATCTGTAAAAATATGTGAGGGTTTTAGGTGACAAGAAAAATTTCTTCAGCCTCCTGAGGTTGAAGAGGCTCTGTTGCGCCTTCTTCACCACACTGCCTGTGTGGGTGGTCCATTTCAGTTTGCCAGTGATGTGTATGCCAAGAAACTTGAAGTTTTCCACCTTCTCCACTGCGGTCCTGTCGATGTAGATAGGGAGGTGCACCCTCTGTTGTTTTCATCTTTCAACGATCATCCTTTGTTTTGTTGACATTGAGTGAGAGGTTGTTTTCCAGGCACCACACTCCCAGAGCCCTCACCTCCTCCCTGTAGGCTGTCTCATCCTCGTTGGTAATCAAGCCTTCTACTGTGTCATCTGCAAATTTGATGATTGAGTTGGAGGCATGCTTGACCACGCAGTCATGGGTGAACAGGGAGTACATTTACATTACATTTAAGTCATTTAGCAGACGCTCTTATCCAGAGCGACAGTACAGTTGGGGGGGGGGGGGCTAAGCATGCACCCTTGTGGGGCCCCAGTGATGAGGATCAATGTAGTGGAGGTGATGTTTCCTACCTTCACTACCTTGGGGCAGCCCGTCAAGAAGTCCAGGACCCAGTTGCACAAGGTGGGGTTCAGACCCAGGGCCTCAAGCTTAATGTTGAGCTTGGAGGGTACTATGGTGTTGAATGCTGAGCTATAGTCAATAAACAGCATTCTTACATAGGTATTCCTCTTGTCCAGATGGGATAGGGCAGTGTGCAAAATGATGGCGATTGCATCGTGTGTGGATCTATTGGGGCGGTAAGCACATTTTAAATGGGTATAGGGTGGTAGGTAAGGTAGAGGTGATATGATCCTTGACTAATCTCTCAAAGCACTTCATGATGACAGAGGTGAGTTCTACAGAGCGATAGTCATTAAGTTCAGTTACCTTTGCCGTCTTGGGTACAGGAACAATGGTGACCAACTTGAAGCATGTGGGGACAGCAGACTGGGATAGGGAGAGATTGAATATGCCCATAAACGCACCAGCCAGCTGGTCTGCACATGCTCTGAGGACACAGCCAGGGATGCCGTCTGGACCGGCAGCCTTGCGAGGGTTAACACGTTTAAATGTTTTACTCACATCGGCCACGGAGAAGGTGAGCCCACAGTCCTTCATGTTCTGTCAGCACAAGAATTTGAAACCTTTTGCTACAGTTTGTCTGATGAATATGACTCACTACATGACTTTGCCACCAGGACGCAGTGGAAAAAAACAAATATTAGTAGCATTGTCAATAAATCTGAATCCCAAATCAAACCTCAGCAACCCCCTAGCCCCTAGCGACTTTTGTAAAAGTATGAGAGGATTGAATAAGCGTTAGCAATATGACGACAAGGAATCTGGGATTCTTGGAAGGAGCAAGTTCAAATAGGTAGTGATTTGTGTGAATGGCAGGCAGCACCAGCAGAAAGAGTCAACGAACTTACTTTAATACACCACAATATAATATTTTTCTTATTTCTGCACATGATTTTGCTTGCTCCTTGTTTATCCTCTGTTTTGTATCCAAGGGTCGGGTTCAATCTGGTTGGATGATATGGACTGCAAGGGAACCGAGAAGTCCCTGTCCAGCTGTTCTTTCAAGGGCTGGGCGTTGACCGACTGTTCCCACAAGGAGGACGCAGGGGTCGTTTGTGAGAGAGGTACACTACTACACTGTGGGTGAATCTCAATAGTGTTTCCCCTGATTCCTTGGCTCCTCTCTTCTCGTCTCCTTCTGAAAAGTCTCCACGCCTCCGTTGGAAAACATCAGAGAGAAGTGAGGAGAGCATTGGTGGATAAGATCCAATGCTCTCCCTGATTCCCTCTGATGTTTTTAGGTGATTTGAGAGGATTCAAGGAATTTAATAAAATACATTTCAGATTCACTCTGTGTGTCTGCAGCCCCTGTCTGACCAAAAGTTATGGAAGAAACAGACATTTTAACCCATAACAACTACACAAGGTTATTTTCCTGGTTAAATAAAGGGATGAATGAATACATGTTGTTAAACTTCACCGAAACTAAAATACACACTATCAGCCCTACATATTCCTACTCATCATGTACAGTCCTAATCATGTGTATTCCTCATACTGTACAGGCACAGATTTGACCAGTGACACAGTACATTTCCTGGACCACAGTCTGGGCCTGTCAGATGACCTGGGCGAGCTGTTTGACCGTGGGGATGCCTGTGACTTCCTCATCACAATCCAGAGCCCCTCAGGAAACAGAGATGGGGAGGGGAAGTTGGAAGTGGAGGAGAGGAACATCTGCACCCACAAACTGATCCTCTCTCTCTACCCACACTTCAACATCACCAACGGGTCCAGTAACCTCTCCCTGGAGATGAGTCAAGCCTGCAGCCCCTGTGTCACCAGCTTCATCAGGTACTAGTCTATGACCCTTAACAGGTGCTATTTAGATACACTTTGACCCTTAACAGGTGCTATTTAGATACACTTTGACCCTTAACAGGTGCTATTTAGATACACTTTGACCCTTAACAGGTGCTATTTAGATACACTTTGACCCTTAACAGGTGCTATTTAGATACACTTTGACCCTTAACAGGTGCTATTTAGATACACTTTGACCCTTAACAGGTGCTATTTAGATACACTTTGACCCTTAACAGGTGCTATTTAGATACACTTTGACCCTTAACAGGTGCTATTTAGATACACTTTGACCCTTAACAGGTGCTATTTAGATACACTTTGACCCTTAACAGGTGCTATTTAGATACACTTTGACCCTTAACAGGTGCTATTTAGATACACTTTGACCCTTAACAGGTGCTATTCAGATACACTTTGACCCTTAACAGGTGCTATTTAGATACACTTTGACCCTTAACAGGTGCTATTTAGATACACTGACCCTTAACAGGTGCTATTTAGATACACTTTGACCCTTAACAGGTGCTATTTAGATACACTTTGACCCTTAACAGGTGCTATTTAGATACACTTTGACCCTTAACAGGTGCTATTTAGATACACTTTGACCCTTAACAGGTGCTATTTAGATACACTTTGACCCTTAACAGGTGCTATTTAGATACACTTTGACCCTTAACAGGTGCTATTTAGATACACTTTGACCCTTAACAGGTGCTATTTAGATACACTTTATGTTTATTGGTTAAATACATACACAAGAATCCAAATGTGTCAGATGATTTTAGACCTCAAAAGTAGTCTGTCGAGATGAATCCACGTCTCCTTGCATCAATTGTGTAGATCCAGGGTGCCTTACTTAAAGCACAGTTTTCCTCTAGGCCCAACACCACTTGCTGAAGTTCCTTTTAAGCTATGGTATCTCCTAAAAATGTTTGAATACAAGTTAATTTATTTAAATGTCCTTGCTCTGGTTCTCTAGGTACCTTTACACCCGCAGCATCGACGTGACTGTTTCCTCTGCCCAGTGCCTCCACAAGCTGGCCTCAAAGTTTGGGGTGAAACGGCTGATGCAGGACACCGGCAGGCTCTTCACCGTACTCCTCCCTGAGGACCCCTCCTTCTACACCCAGGTCTCCCTGTACCAGTACTCCGTCCAGACTGGGGACCTGCTGCTTCAGGAGAACTGCCTCCAGTACCTGGCCTGGAACTGCGAGGCTCTGATCAATTCCCGGCCTGGAGCGACCTCTCCACAGACCTCCTGATGGCCCTGTTGGCGCGGTCTGACCTCGTGGTACCGGACGAGGGGTTCCTCCTGCAAGCTCTGGAGAGTTGGATCATAGAGAAAGGTGACTTGACCGGCACTGAGAGCCAGGCGGCCCTGTTAGGCCACATCCGTTTCCCGATGATCCCTGCTGAGAAGCTCTACGATCTGCAGTTCACCTCAGAGCTCTACAGGAGCCACGAGAAGCTCTATCGTGTCAGCATGCTCAGAGGCTTCCAGTTCAACGCCTTGTCGTTCGACACTCTGAGGAAGCACAAAAGCAGTGAGAATGAAGAAGAGCATGATTACCATCCCAGGATCTACACTGCTGAGCCATGGAGCGTCACCATCAACTCAACCAACAAAGAGCCACCACGCCAAGCTATGCAATATGATTACAACAGGCGCTACAATAACTACCAACCTTATTACCCCATGCCAGAATATGGCAAGTCATTCACAACACCAAACCACAATAGTGTGATTTACCAGACCAAGGAAACCAACCCCATCAGTTGGTCAGCAAGAGTCTTTAAGAACCAACGAGAATGTTCCAGGTGTATTTCCTTCCCCACTGCCAGTCTCTCTCTCCAAAGCAGCCTCAGTCAAAACCAGACCAACAGTGTTCACTTCAGCAACCGACTGCTCCTAACATGTGAGGGCAGGTATGTCTTTCACGTCCAGGACTTCAAGAACGACATGGCCCAGATCCCTACTAACAGCAGTCTGGCCCTGTCCTACCCCTGTCCTGAAGGCCAGTATGACTTTCGCTTTGTGGTGAGACCAGAATACATCTGATAGCACTGCCTGGCACAGATGCAACAATGCTCCTAACACGCATCCACAAATCTAATAATGATGTCCAATTGCAAATCAATTGCTCATGTTTTTATTCAAGAGTTTGAAATTATGGTAATGTGGTTTTAGAAATATGTGACTGATTTGATCATAACCCTTTGTTGATTTGCTGAAAGCATATTAACATGTAGCACTGCTCTTACTTAAGTATTAATCAAAAACTATAACATCTCTGCTTGCACTTGAATAAAGGCATTTGAACATGCAGGGATGTGGATTATGTTTTTCCCCCAAATGGCGGCTAGTTCTTCCCATAGAAATAGCTAGAGGTCTCGAGTGCCCAAAAGCCTGTTTTGCCATGGCTAACGCCATTGAAGACTGTCACCATTTTGAAGTTGTCTACTGGGTGGGTGGGACTTCATATGGGTTAAGGAAGGATCACATAATTCCAATCGGGTCATCAGGAGGGATCATCCAATGAATTATAGTTCTGAGCAAAAATGTCCATAACTGCAGGCGGTAGTAAATCTCCAACCTTGCCTTTATACCTGTTCAAACCACACACTGCATGTGGCAGGATGCACCCTTTCAGTTTGTTTGCCAAATAGTAATAGTAGAAGAAAACTGACTACTTCAAAATGGAGATGGCCTCAATGCTGTCCGTGCTCTCACAGACGCCATAATAGGACAGATTCAAAGATCTGATGTCTATCTAGTTCTACTGTGCTTCTCTGTATAGTACTTACCCTCCTCTAAAAGCCCTCATGAACCATGTCTATCTAGGTCTAGTGTGTTTCTCTGTACAGTACTTACCCTCCTCTAAAAGCCCTCATGAACCATGTCTATCTAGTTCTACTGTGCTTCTCTATATAGTACTTACCCTCCTCTAAAAGCCCTCGTGAACCATGTCTATCTAGGTCTACTGTGTTTCTCTGTACAGTACTTACCCTCCTCTAAAAGCCCTCATGAACCATGTCTATCTAGTTCTACTGTGCTTCTCTATATAGTACTTACCCTCCTCTAAAAGCCCTCATGAACCATGTCTATCTAGTTCTACTGTGCTTCTCTGTACAGTACTTACCCTCCTCTAAAAGCCCTCATGAACCATGTCTATCTAGTTCTACTGTGCTTCTCTGTACATTACTTACCCTCCTCTAAAAGCCCTCATGAACCATGTCTATCTAGTTCTACTGTGCTTCTCTGTACAGTACTTACCCACCTCTAAAAGCCCTCATGAACCATGTCTATCTAGGTCTAGTGTGTTTCTCTGTACATTACTTACCCTCCTCTAAAAGCCCTCATGAACCATGTCTATCTAGGTCTACTGTGCTTCTCTGTGTAGTACTTACTCTCCTCTAAAAGCCCTCATGAACCATGTCTATTTAGGTCTACTGTGTTTCTCTGTGTAGTACTTACCCTCCTCTAAAAGCCCTCATGAACCATGTCTATCTAGGTCTACTGTGTTTCTCTGTGCAGTACTTACCCTCCTCTAAAAGCCCTCATGAACCATGTCTATCTAGTTCTACTGTGTTTCTCTGTGTAGTACTTACCCTCCTCTAAAAGCCCTCATGAACCATGTCTATCTAGTTCTACTGTGTTTCTCTGTGTAGTACTTACCCTCCTCTAAAAGCCCTCATGAACCATGTCTATCTAGTTCTACTGTGTTTCTCTGTGTAGTACTTACCCTCCTCTAAAAGCCCTCATGAACCATGTCTATCTAGGTCTACTGTGTTTCTCTGTGTAGTACTTACCCTCCTCTAAAAGCCCACATGAACCATGTCTATCTAGGTCTACTGTGTTTCTCTGTGTAGTACTTACCCTCCTCTAAAAGCCCTCATGAACCATGTCTATTATTCCTCCACTAGATGGGGTCATTCCTTCAATCATATTCAGTTGTAAATACTCCTTATGGAGGCTGAATTGGGTTAACAGAATCCCCTCCTCTCGACCTGGACAAAGTGAGGTGAAAAGTTCATTCTAACTTACTAACACACTCCCAGGTAATTTTGACCCCTCAACATTATCGATCACCACTGAGCTGACAGTTCTAATTAACAGAAAACCTAGGAATGCACTCACTGTTTTATCTAAAAACCCCAGAGCTAAGTTTCTGTAGGTTCAACGCTAGGTTAACGACCTTATGTATTTACACAGTCCCCAACCCATTCGTTTCTTCCTAGTTGGAATGGTGTTCATTAACTTTAATTACTCCTTGTCCGTGTCACACAATCCCTTCTTATGAACTCATATTGTTAATCAGATATAATATAACAGAGTATAAGTTTACTTAGTTACAATTCTATTTAAAATGGGGATATTGTTTATTCATTTATTCATAATAATTCCAACAGATATAGTACAAAAACACTTGAGTGTCTCTCTTTATCCTAGGTCCTGGCAGAGTTGTGCAGACTCGGGACAACTGAGCTTTGAAGGAATACGCAGATTTAAAGAGGAGTCCGCAGTTTGCTTTCTAATGATCATGATCTTTTCCTCAAAGAAGTTCATTAATTTATTACTGCTCAAGTGAAAGCCATCCTCTCTTGGGGAATGCTGCTTTTTAATTAGCTTTGCGACAGTATCAAATATAATTTTCGGATTGTTCTTATTTTCCTCAATTAAGTTGGAAAAATGGGATGATCGAGCAACATGAGGTCTCTAATGAGGTCTCTAACTGTTTCTGACCATTCAGTGTTCTCAGGGTGTGTCCTGTGTCATAATACTTCAATGTACATGTAGTCCCTGTCTCCAGGAGATGTGTGAAGACTGATGAAACGTGAATCAACTAAATTAATGTTACTGTGTGAATTTCATTGTCATGTTTGGATTGTTTCAAGATTTCACTGCTCTCTAAGCTAAGTTTAACTCAATAATGTAATGCTAGGACATCGATTGCAAGATATTAGCTCCTTGTCCCTTAGCTTCTTATTGATTGCATAATGGTAAACCTACACACGTGCATCTTATAGTATTCCAGTGGTGACGCAAGGCTTGCAACCCTGGCAATACCCACTGGATACGTTAATGGGCCCATAGTGTTCACATGATAATGGAGTGAGATGGTATATCATAGTAGGGTCATAGAACCCTCATTTTGTAATCTTCAGACAAATTTAATTTTCCACATTCTTCAAAACCTTTTCACTATGTTTTGGTAGTGACACATGGTTTGGGGTGGTAAGGAATTCAGGTAAACATTTCAAACATGCAGTAAGTGTATGCTGTACATACCTACCTGACCTATATTGGTTGACGTGTGCTGAACGTTTGGGGGAAAAATAGGGCACAAATTACATATTTTTTTCAAACCCCAATGTGCACTACTTCTGTAGAGTGAAGAGTGTAGACTGTTTACCTGTAATTACCAGTTACAGGTGCATTAACAGTCGAGCCTATGTCATTCTCTTAAGACAAATAAAGTGGCTTATGCTATAAATACATAATGTTACCACCACTTTGTTTCTTCTGGCCAGATGGGACAGGGTGTATAGAGGCCTACAGTTGATCAGACTGATACAGCATGTCAGATCTCTAACGTTGAGGTGTAGGCTGCTACAACATTGTTACCACCACTTTGTTTCCCCTGGCCAGATGGGACAGGGTGTATAGAGGCCTACAGTTGTAAGGCAATTTAGACATTTCTGTAGTTTCTCTTCACGTGTTGGTAGGCTGCCTACTACACCGTGTCAATGCGCATCATGCAACAGTCACTGTCAAACCCCAACCAATATAGAGAATAAACAGCTCTCTATGGTCAGGCGTGACAGTTGACTTACTGAAATTCAGTAGACGTGTCCCTCAGAGGTTTGCCGGATCAGGTATCTTCCCCCGGGAACCTCTCAGTAAAAGTCTGGTCTGGGCGGGTCCAGGTCGTCTTTCTTCAGACAGGAATCTCCCTCACGCTGTCACACGGAATGCGCCACCAGTGTTCCCTCACAGACCTTCACTGACGCCAAGATCGTGGAGGAAATTGAAGGGACACCTGAAGTCAGTTTGAAATAATAAAATTTGATTTGATTTGATTTGATGTGAAATGAATCACTCTTTATTATCACAGCCAGAGAGGTTCACAAACTCAATCCAAGCTTGATGAAAACTAAGGCATTCCCTTTTAGTCCTTATATAATGCTACACAAACAAGTCATATAAGCATGATTGACATTCATTATCTCTTGTTAACTTATTGCTTCCTGCATGTGACTGACTGATACCTCTCAATGATTATTCTCTCAAAGCTAGGACCTTGAAACCAAGATGCTCCTTTTAGTTCCCAGAGCAATGTTCTGGAAGTACTGACAGTTGGTCTGAGGAAGAGGTCACAGTCACCTGCACGAACCAAGATAGAGTGAGAGGAGATGCTGTGAACATTTCGAGGCCATCTCTTCAGACAATAACACTTTCCCTCACAATGGGCTGCATCTCAATCACCGCTTCCGCCACTGGCAGCCTTCTGCATCTGCGGTGGAAGGTGGCTGAGTTACAGCGGTGTTTGTCGGACCATGAGACATCCCGGAAAATCGGTCTTCTCACAAAAATATAAATAGTGATTGACCCCTGTATGGAAAGGCAAGACTCTCACGAAACATGTACATGTCAGTGTCTTAATGAAACAACAAGAAAAATCTGTTTTACTGGCCTGCTGCATCGGACGGGTACAGTAGGCCAAACATGACATGCCAACAACAAACCCTGAACTTTCATATACATGCATAACTGACCAAGTTATGAAAGATAAGCATTGTCATTTTAACTCTGTAAAGTGAGTGTGGAATAGGTGAACAACAATAACAAACCAAAACTATGACAAACCACTTGGTACTGACAACTTGGATGGAAAATTACTGAGGATGGTAGCGGACTATATTGTCACTCCTATTTGCCATTTCTTCAATCTCAGCCTGCAGAAAAGAGTGTGCCCTCAGAACTGTAGGGAAGCAAAAGTTATTCCGCTGTCACGTTCGTTGTATGGAGGAGACCAAGGCGCAGTGTGGTAAGCGTACAATCTTCTTTAATAAAGAAAGAACACTGAACAAACTAAGAAAACAACAAAACGAACCGTAAAACAAATATGAGTAGTGCAGACAGGCAAATAAACAGAATAAGAACCCACAAATACCCTAGACAAAATGGCTACCTAAATATGGTCCCCAATCAGAGACAACGATAAACAGCTGCTTCCGATGGGAACCAATTCAGGCCACCATAGACATACAAATACCTAGACTAACAAAAAAAACTAAATATACAAATAAAACTAGACAGCACAAAAACTAACAAACCCACCCTAGTCACCGCCTGACCTAACCAAAATAATAAAGAAAACAAAGATAACTAACGTCAGGGCGTGACATCCGCTACGAAGGAAAAGCGAAGCACCCTGTACTTGTTCAAACAACTGACCAATCAACATGCTACAGACGCTTAAGAAACTTTTGGATTTAATTGTGTTTGTCCAGATACAATGCTATTTCACATTAAACAAATTAACACCTGACTTTCAGCATGCTTATAGGGAAGGGCACTCAACATGTATGGCCCTGAAACAAATGAATGATGATTGGCTGAAATTATTTGATAATAAGAAGATTGTGGGAGCTGTTTTGGTTGACCAGTGCAGTTTATTACATTATCAATCAGTCTGGTGTTATAAAAAACACATGTGTTATGTCTTTACATTATCTGCTATATCGTGGATTGAGAGTTAGCTGTCTAATAGAACACAGCCTGTTCTTTAATGGATGCCTCTCTAACATAAACCAGGTAGAACTAAACCTCATCTGAAACCCTAAACTTCATCTAAAACCCAGAACCTCAACTAAAACCCTAAACCTCATCTAAAACCCTAAACCTCATCTAAAACCCTAAACTTCATCTAAAACCCTGAACCTCAACTAAAACCCTGAACCTCACCTGAACCTCAACTAAAACCCTGAACCTCATCTGAAACCCTAAACCTCATCTAAAACCCTAAACTTCATCTAAAACCCTGAACCTCAACTAAAACCCTGAACCTCATCTAAAACCCTAAACCTCATCTAAAACCCTAAACTTCATCTAAAACCCTGAACCTCATCTAAAACCCTAAACCTCATATAAAACCCTATTTGAGGTAGATATGTACATGAAGACAGGGTAATGTGACTAGGCATCAGGATAGATAATAATAAGGTATTTGAGGTAGATATGTACATGAAGGCAGGGTAATGTGACAAGGCATCAGGATAGAT
Source organism: Oncorhynchus masou masou (assembly GCF_036934945.1). Taxonomy (NCBI): domain Eukaryota; kingdom Metazoa; phylum Chordata; class Actinopteri; order Salmoniformes; family Salmonidae; genus Oncorhynchus; species Oncorhynchus masou. Next base: position 31,010,938 of record NC_088225.1, read on the forward strand.
AATAATAAGGTATTTGAGGTAGATATTTACATGAAGGCAGGGTAATGTGACTAGGCATCAGGATAGATAATAAGGTATTTGAGGTAGATATGTACATGAAGGCAGGATAATGTGACAAGGCATCAGGATAGATAATAATAAGGTATTTGAGGTAGATATGTACATGAAGACAGGGTAATGTGACGAGGCATCAGGATAGATAATAATAAGGTATTTGAGGTAGATATGTACATGAAGACAGGGTAATGTGACGAGGCATCAGGATAGATAATAATAAGGTATTTGAGGTAGATATGTACATGAAGACAGGGTAATGTGACTAGGCATCAGGATAGATAATAATAAGGTATTTGAGGTAGATATGTACATGAAGGCAGGGTAATGTGACTAGGCATCAGGATAGATAATAATAAGGTATTTGAGGTAGATATGTACATGAAGACAGGGTAATGTGATGAGGCATCAGGATAGATAATAATAATAGTAAAATAAACAGCAGAGTAGCAGCATATGATGTGTAAAAGTGTGTGTGTGTAGTGTATGTCAACATGTGTGGGTTTTGTGTGAGAGTGTACGTTCAGTGTGCGTGGACAGTACGTGCTGTGTATTTATTTGGAGTCGTGTGGGTGTGAATATAGTCACTGTAAGATAGGGTCAATGCATGTAGTCCGAGTCACCAATTCATTTACTATTTAGTCGTCTTATGCCTATTAAGCAGTTTTATGACTTGGGGGTAGAAGCTGTCTCAGAGCCTGTTGGTCCAAGAGTTGATGCAGGGACTTTAAGGCTTACAGGGTTAGAGTTGAACCAAGTGGTTTCTTCTACAGAAAACCACAAAATTGTAAGGAATTCCAGTAAAAAAACTGATCTTTCTGGTTTATACCCATTTTTAAGTGAGAGATGGACAATTTATGTCCATTATGGCAGCGAGGCAAGTTGAGCCTGCTCTGTTGTTGTCCCATTAGGCAGGGAACTTTTAACAGAAAACAACCAAACTGCAAAGAATTCCAGGGGCGTCACAAAATACATTTTTTTAAGCCTCCTACACTGGAAGTGTAACTTTTAGTCAGGGCGAGCAGAGACACATTTATCCTGTTATTCAGGCCGAGATACACTATTTAGTGGTAACTAACCAGCCTAAACACACCAGCTTCGCCCTCATGTGGGTGATAACAAGCTAGCAAGCATGCTAGGTAGTGCTACACATAGTCAGAAAACTAGATTTTTCAGCTTCTTTCCTGTTGTTTAATTAAGAGACCGACAAGTTCTGGCATTTCTGTGTGTAAACAACTATTTTTCCTTTTTCAGGCAAGTTACCAAAATCATCAGTTAACCAAGAAAGACTGCAGGCTTGGCCAATAGGGATGTCCCTTTCAGACCTTATCAATCTCTGTGTAGGGTAAGACAGTGATTAATCACTTGCAAAACGGTTTTATATGGGCCATAATGAGAACAGAGTTTGTCTAATCAGAACACCTATGAAATGTATTTAAAAAACTAGAAAAGGACATTTACAGAAGTAAATGTGGTATGCTTGCTAGTCTAGAAGTATTTATTGTGAAGTAGTAGTAGTAGTATTGGTAGTGATGGCAGTAGTAATGGTAGTAATATAGTGTTTTATAGGCTACGTGTTCTATATAGTGAGATATTTTGGGGTGGTTGAAACTTTAAACAAGATTACAGGGTTTTCTCTTAATGCAACTCTGTGCAGTCAACGGCAATATGTGGCCCCTTCTGTTTTAGCTATAATTCCAGGAGCCACTTGTGGATTTAACAGCTCTGACACGACACCGCCAAAACAACTGCTATGCGGATGTTGGCTAAAGAGGATCTGATTGAATAGACCCCTAAGTCTCTGAGAGCTTTGCACACCTAGATTGGGCAATATTTGCTCGACAGCAATTTTCAAGGACATTTCAGTCAAAACTGACGTGACCAGTCAGGAACTTTGTAGATTATTGTATTTCTGAAAGGTGCATTCCTCTCCCAGTGTCTGGTGTAAGCAGACTGAAGCAGGTTTTTCTTTGGGATTTTGCCTGTGCTTAGCTCCATCCTGTATCTTCTTATCCTGAAAAACTCCCCAGTCTTTGCCAAGGTCAAGGATTCACATACCATGATGCAAATCAAATTCAAATCAAATGTATTTATATAGCCCTCCAAGATGCTTGAAAATAAGGAGGCAGTAACTCAGTGATATGTTGTTGGATTTGCCCCCAACTTAATGCTTTGCATTTAAACCAAAAAGTGTATAATTCAAGATGTTTTTTGCAGTATTACTTTAGTGCCTTGTTACATACAAGATGCATGTTATGGAATATTTTTATTTTCACTGTCATTTAGGTCATTATTGTAGATTCACTACGATGTTGATCCATTCTCGGTTTTCTCCCATCACAGCCATTGAAGTCCGTAGTCATTTTAACATCCCCATTGGCCTTGTGGTGACACCCCTGAGCAGTTTCCTTCCTGTCCTGCAGCTCAGTTCAGAAAGATGACTATCTTTTATGTCTGGGTGGTGTTATCCATAATCCACAGCATAATTGTTAACTTTGTTACCCATCTACCAATCACTGCCCTTCTTTATAAGCCTTTCAAAAAGCTCCCTGGTCTTTGAGGAACCTTGCAGATGTATAAGGAACAGAGGAAGGGTAGTCGCTCAAAAATCATGTAAACCACTATTTCAGTCCATGTCATTTATGTGATTAAAGCCAAATGCTTTTCCTTAACCTAATTTAGGCCTAAAGGCAGTTAATACTTTACGACTAGTTTTTGTTCATTTGTCTGTATTTTTGGGGGATCCCTATTTTTATTCGTTTGTCTGTATTTTTGGGGGATCCTATTTTTGTTAATTTGTCTGTATTTTGGGGGGGGGATCCCTATTTTTTTATTCATTTGTCTATATTTTTTTTGGGGGGATTCCTATTTTTTTATTCATTTGTCTATATTTTTTGGGGGATCCCTATTTTTTTCAAAATCGATTTCAATCCCGCTAAAAAAAGAAAGAAAAAAAATCAAGGGGTGGTGAATGAATACTCACTGTAAACATTACACTGATCAGGTTGATGTTTGTCATGAGTCTTGTCCTGGAGGCAGACCTGGGCGATTTCCCCTTAGGCCAGCTGCACAGTCAAAATTATAACAATTCATTAAGGAAATTTGCTTTTTTATCTTAATTTAAGGTTAGCAGTGTGGTGATTTTATGCCTGTGCCCATCTGCAATGTGGACTCCAGTACAAGATTAAAGAGAAACGCTAACCTGCACTGTGAACCAAATCAACCAGGTTTACCATCTCGTTGCAGAGAAACTGAATATTTTTGTCCATAGTAAGATAAGCAGAGAAGCCATTCAATTGAATAAAACAGTTATAGTGAATTCAACCCAGTGATGTCAGTCAGTGTGGCACTTGTACCACTCCTGTGCTAATCAAATAATAATCCAACTGGCTGAATATGGCAATTGTATAACAACCAGTTTGCAAGACATCCTCAGTTTCCTAATTCTATTAGCACAGGAACATACCATTGTGCATAAGAATGAACAGAATATTCATCCACTGAAGAATATACACCAAGAATAATGTTCTGGCTTATAAAGCAAGGAAGTAAGAATCAAAGTGGTTTAATTTGGTCAATGTCATTACATAGCTAAAGCCCTGGTTTAGACCCAAACTACTAAAGGGCCACAATCAGTAGACAAATGTTGAACGTAGCTGATAGAAATGCCATTCGAGCCGACATGATTCCTGTCTTCCTGTCAGAGAAGACAGTTTGTTATTCATCTGAACTTTCTACATTGTGCTCTGTTGAACAAACCCCAGGATTTAGGATGGCATTTTCAGGAACTGTTCTATTTCGAAACAACCACATGGGCCAACAACACAGAACCATTCTGGGTTTCAATAACACCTTTTGTTTGTTTAAAAGACGTGTAACAAATGAACGGCAGAAGAAATTAACACTTGGAGCACTATAATTAACACTTGGAGCACTATAATTAACACTTGGAGCACTATAATTAACACTTGGAGCACTATAATTAACACTTGGAGCACTATAATTAACACTTGGAGCACTATAATTAACACTTGGAGCACTATAATTAACACTTGGAGCACTATAATTAACTTGTAGTTTATTTTATTGCATTATTAGAAGTGACCAGTAAGCACTTTTATTTAATATAAATCATAATATTTTTTTAAATTAAGGCATCTTTAAATAACAAAGCAAATGGCCTGTAAAGTATAAGGTGTACAGTATATTGGTGTACAGTAATGACTAATTCCCATCACACACACACACCTTGCAATTGCAGCCTCTTTGGTAACGGCAAGTCAAGCTCTTCTTTTGTGCGACACTCAAGTCCTCCCAGGGTTTATTATAGCCACACAGTGTTACATACATCCTTCCAGTCGCATCCTTCCAGTCGCATCCTTCCAGTCGCATCCTTCCAGTTTGTTGCTTTCAGGGGGAATAAATCTCCTGGGGTAACTTTACAGCAGAAGAAAAAAAATGTTCTCACCACTCTGGGACCTGTGGTGCCACCTCTTTGTCCAATCAGATTCACAGAAATTACAGGTTGTGCAGAGTGCGCTCTGATTTATATAGACATGTGCCATCATCTTCCCACTGGTATTATTTTAGCAAACAGTAAAATAACTCACTCCCAATAGACAAGCAAAAAGTCTTCAGAGAAATATTGTAGCAGCCTACACCTAAACATTAGTGATCTGACCTGGAGTATCAGTCTGATCAACTGTTGGCCTCTATACGCCCTGACCCATCTGGCCAGAAGAAACAAAGTGGTAACATTATGTATTTATGGCCTAAGACAATTTATTTGTGTTTGGAGAAAATATAACTTTTTGGTAAAAACTTGTGTTTGGAGGACAAAGAATGCTGAGTTGCATCCAAAGAACACCATACCTACTGTGAAGCATGGGGGTGGAAACATCATGCTTTGGGGCTGTTTTTCTGCAAAGGGACCAGGACAACTGATCCGTGTAAAGGAAAGAATGAATGGGGCCATGTGTCGTGAGATTTTGAGTGAAAACCTCCTTCCATCAGCAAGGGCATTGAAGATGAAACGTGGCTGAGTCTTTCAGCATGACAATGATCCCAAACACACCGCCCGGGCAACGAAGGAGTGGCTTCGTAAGAAGCATTTCAAGGTCCTGGAGTGGCCTAGCCAGTCTCCAGATCTCAACCACATAGAAAATCTTTGGAGGGAGTTGAAAGCCCCAAAACATCACTGCTCTAGAGGAGATCTGCATGGAGGAATGGGCCAAAATACCAGCAACAGTGTGTGAAAACCTTGTGAAGACTTACAGAAAACGTTTGACCTCTGTCATTGCCAACAAAGGGTATATAACAATGTATTGAGATAAACTTTTGTTATTGACCAAATATTCTTTTTCCACCATAATTTGCAAATACATTTTTTTTAAGTGGGAGAACTTGCACAATTGGTGGCTGACTAAATACTTTTTTTGACCCACTGTATGTCTTCCAATAGGAATATACAGTATATTATTCACACACCTACTGCAGATTTGAAATATTTCCCTGAATTCCCTACCACCCCACTCAATGTGTCACTACTGAAACATAGTGAAAAAGTTGCAATAAAGGAAGAACCAACTACAGTAGAGTTAATTTTAATTAACCTTCTATTACAGATGAACATATAAAATATATTTACATACCAAATTAAAAACATGATTTTTAACCTGATTTTCAAAACCTTTACATTTCATTTAGAGAAGTGTAATCTCTATTGTGTGTTAATTTGCATTTCGCTGTGAAGTGTCAATCATAGAGATAAATGGAGGACTCTAGATGGATATAACTCATTTTGGGAAAGACATTGCCATCGAGGGCTTCCCCCATTTAAAAGTGGTCAACTGGGTGGGGATTCCTATAGGTTGGGAGTAATCAGCCTATGATCAGAAAGTATTGTCTTCTTCAAATTGGGTTGCCTATGGTGTGTAAACCAAAGACTAAGATAATATCCAGGAGCGAAGACCAAGATTTATACCACGACATTTGACCTAGACCCAATAAGTTGAGACCATGACAAGTTAAAGAATGAATTGATGTGGTCTCAAGACCAAGACCACTCGATCAACAGTCCATGGGCCCTTTCTTCAATTGTAAGAAACTCAAGTATATTAGAGTAGAGTAGAGTACAGCAGAGTAGAGTAGGGTACAGTACAGTACAGTACAGTACAGCAGAGTAGAGTAGGGTACAGTACAGTACAGTACAGCAGTGTAGAGTAGGGTACAGTACAGTAGAGTACAGTAGAGTAGAGTACAGTACAGTACAGAACAGCAGAGTGGAGTACAGTACAGTACAGCAGAGTAGGGTACAGCAGAGTAGAGTAGAGTACAGCAGAGTAGAGTAGGGTACAGTACAGTACAGCACAGCAGAGTAGAGTAAAGTACAGTACAGCAGAGTAGAGTAGAGTAGGGTACAGTACAGTACAGTAGAGTATAGTACAGTACAGAACAGCAGAGTGGAGTACAGTACAGTACAGCAGAGTAGGGTACAGCATAGTAGTGTAGAGTACAGCAGAGTAGAGTACAGCAGAGTAGGGTACAGCAGAGTAGAGTAGGGTACAGTACAGGACAGGACAGCACAGCAGAGTAGAGTAAAGTACAGTACAGTACAGCAGAGTAGAGTAGGGTACAGTACAGTACAGTAGAGTACAGTACAGTACAGCAGAGTAGGGTACAGCAGAGTAGAGTAGGGTACAGTACAGCAGAGTAAAGTACAGTACAGTACAGTACAACAGAGTAGATTAGGGTACAGCAGAGTAGAGTAGAGTACAGCACAGCAGAGTAGGGTACATTACAGCAGAGTAAAGTAGAGTACAGTAGAGCACAGCAGAGTAGAGTAGAGCAGAGTAGAGTAGGGTACAGTGCAGCAGAGTAGAGTACAGTAGAGCACAGCAGAGTAGAGTACAGCAGAGTAGAGTAGGGTACAGTACAGCAGAGTAGAGTACAGTACAGCAGAGTAGAGTAGAGTACAGTAGAGTACAGCACAGCAGAGTAGAGTATAGCAGAGTAGAGTAGGGGACAGTACAGCAGAGTAGAGTACAGTAGAGCAGAGTAGAGTAGGGTACAGTACAGCAGAGTAGAGTACAGTACAGCAGAGTAGAGTAGAGTACAGTAGAGTACAGCACAGCACAGCAGAATAGAGTATAGCAGAGTAGAGTAGGGTACAGCAGAGTAGAGTAGGGTACAGTACAGCAGAGTAGAGTACAGTAGAGCAGAGTAGAGTAGGGTACAGTACAGTACAATAGGATTCAGTAGAATAGAGCAGGCTCCAGTAGAGTACGGTACAGCAGAGTAGAGCACAGTAGGGTACCGTACAGTACAGTAGAATAGGGTTCAGTACAGTAGAGTAGGCTACAGTAGAGTAGGGTACAGCAGTGTAGGGTACGGTACAGTAGAGCAGGGGTTTATTCCCCAGGGTCTGCCTTTTCACATACAGTACAGTACAGCACAGCAGAGTACAGCAGAGTAGAGTAGAGTACAGCAGAGTAGAGTAGGGTACAGTACAGCACAGCAGAGTAGGGTACATTACAGCAGAGTACAGTAGAGCACAGCAGAGTAGAGTAGAGCAGAGTAGAGTAGGGTACAGTGCAGCAGAGTAAAGTAGAGTACAGTAGAGCACAGCAGAGTAGAGTACAGCAGAGTAGAGTAGGGTACAGTACAGCAGAGTACAGTAGAGCAGAGTAGAGTACAGCAGAGTAGAGTAGGGTACAGTACAGCAGAGTAGAGTAGGATACAGTACAGTACAGCAGAGTAGAGTAGGGTACAGTAGAGTAGAGTAGAGTACAGTACAGCAGAGTAGAGTAGGGTACAGTACAGTACAGCAGAGTAGAGTAGGGTACAGTACAGTACAGTAGAGTAGAGTAGGATACAGCAGAGTAGGATACAGCAGAGTGGGATACAGCAGAGTAGAGTAGGGTACAGTACAGCAGAGTATAGTAGGGTACAGTACAGCAGGGTAGAGTACAGTAGAGCAGAGTAGAGTGGGGTACAGTACAGTTGGGTATGGTACAGTAGAGTACAGTAGAGTAGGGTACAGCAGTGTAGAGTACAGTACAGCAATGTAGAGTACAGTAGGGTACAGTACAGTACAATAGGGTTCAGTAAAGCAGTGTAGAGTACAGTAGGGTACCGTACAGTACAGTAGAATAGGGTTCAGTACAGTAGAGTAGGCTACAGTAGGGTAGTGTACAGTACAGTAGAGTAGGCTACAGTAGAGTAGGCTACAGTAGAGTAGGGTACAGTTGAGTAGGGTACAGTAATGTACAGTACAGTAGAATAGGGTTCAGTACAGTAGAGTAGGCTACAGTAGAGTAGTGTACAGTACAGTAGAGTAGGCTACAGTAGAGTAGGCTACAGTAGAGTAGGGTACAGTTGAGTAGGGTACAGTACAGTAGAGCAGGGGTTTATTCCCCAGGGTCTGCCTTTTCACATAATGAGATAGCCTATATTAATTACAACACCAGCATGATTTTGTTCAATTTGAGGGACCTTGGAAAATGTTGTTTTGAAGCTTATTTCCTGCATTTCGACATAGTTTAACAAGACTCCTAACATATTTTAGATAGGCTATTTAATAATGATGGATATGGGAAAATAAATCCTCGACCCGATTTCCCCAACTATGTTTTACGGTCATTTATTTGAATCATACATACTGTATTTTATTAGGCAAAGTGAACATATCAATTGATAGAAACATAGTCACACATTGTAGAAGATTGATGCCGTGTTCACATGCTAGTCAGAACTAGGAAACTGACATTTTTGACTTGCTATCTGGTCGTAGTTAATCACGTGCCGCATTCAACGAATTAGCAAGTTGGATATTTTAGATTTTGCTAGTTCTGACTGAATGTTGAAGTGGCATACTTCCCAACCAACATCCAATTTCTTTGATTCTTCGACTTCAGGTCGTAGCTCAGCTTCTGAATGTCAGAGACAAACCAAAGATATTCCCATGTGCATCAGAGTTGCAGTATGCAAAAGTACAGTACACTAAAGTAGAGCACAGTACAGTATTCCAGTACTGTATGGCACGTTATAGATTTCTATGTTTTGGCCAAATGCATTCCAATGTTTGGGCTCTTGGAGGGTTGGAATCCTCCCTGCTGTCTATGCATCTCAATACTCTCCACTGGGTATGGTAGTGGGAGCCAGGCGCACCGGTTTGTGTCAAGAACTGCAACACTCCTGGGTTTTTAATGCTCAACAGTTTCCCGTGTGCATCAAGAATGGTCCACCACCCAAGACACCCAGTCAACTTGACACAACTGTGGGAAGCATTGGAGTAAACATGGGCCAGCATTCCTGTGGAACGCTTTTGACGCCCAGTAGAGTCCATGTCCACATGAATTTAGGCTGTTCTGAGGGCAAAAAAGGGGGGTGGAAATCAAAATGAGGAAGGTGTTCCTAATGTTGGGTATACTCAGCATATATATGTCACGATTCTCGTCTGTAGAAGGAGAGGCGGAACAAAATGCAGCGTGGTTGTTATTCATTGTACTTTAATAAAGAAACTATACACGAGTAAACTAACATAACAACAAACGTGCAAAAACCTAAACAGTCCTATCTGGTGCAAAACACAGAGACAGGAACCATCACCCACAAACACACAGTGAAACCCAGGCTACCTAAATATGGTTCCCAATCAGAGACAATGACTAACACCTGCCTCCGATTGAGAACCATATCAGGCCAGACAGAAATAGACAAACAAGACATCCAACATAGAATGCCCACTCAGATCACACCCTGACCAACCAAAACATAGAAACATACAAAGTAAACTATGGTCAGGGTGTGACAATATATATATCTACTATCTTTATGGTGTCAATTGTTGCAGTTGTGAGAGTTTCGGTTTGGACAATTTTGACTTAGCCAGCTATATGTTATCTTTCAATTGGACAGATGTACAGTACCAGTCAAAAGTTGACTTACTAATTCCAGGGTTTCTTAATTTTTACTATTTTCTACATTGTAGAATATTTAAGACAAACTATGAAATAGCAAATATGGAATCATGTAACCCCCAAAAAAAGCATTATACAAAAATATGAGATTCTTCAAAGTAGCCACCCTTTGCCTTGATGACAGCTTTGCATTCTCTCAACCAGCTTCATGATATATTTCAATTAACAGGTGTGTTTTATATTAATTTGTGGAATGTCTCAATGTGACAAGGTAGGGGTGGTATACAGAAAAAATATATTTGGTAAATGAGCAAGAACAGCTCAAATAAGAGAAACGATAGTCCATTACTTTTAGACATGGGCAGTCAATCCGGAACAGTATTTTTATTTCACCAATAGTCTAAACCAGTTTCCTATTAGAAATGTTAAATATACAATTGAGTATTTGCATATTACCAATTGGTGCTGAAAAGGTGAATATGCATGCATTGGGGGCTCCCAGGGGGCGCAGCGGTCTAAAGGCACTACATCTGTTTTAGAGGTGTCACTACAGACCCCGGTTTGATGGCCCAGCATTGTCCAGGTTACGCCGTCATTGCAATTAAGTATTTGTTCTTACTGGCGCACCTAGTTAAATACATTACATAGCTTACAAAAATATTCTGAATGGATATCCATGGTCTACCCACTCAGCACAGATGTCTAGATATCAAATAAAGGATTGAACTACTCAAATCCAAAATTAGTTTCACTTTGATGCAAGTGTTGAATACATTGCCCAGTGAGTCCGAGAAAATATTGAAAAACTTAGTGACAACTTAGGAATCAAGGTTCTGAAACTCAATCTTTGTCAGCAAGTGTGAGTGTTCTCAGCAATTTCATTAAAATGCATTCAACGTGCAGAAGGGAACCACACCTGCATTTTTATCAAGGAAGACCATGTAAAAAAACATTTATTCTACAATATTGTGTCCAGCTGAACACGACCCAGGCTTTAGGATGGTATTTCAGGAACAATGTTCGAGTCAGAAACACAGACATCACACTTTTGCTTTTCAATAACACCTTTGGTTCCAACTTAAACTGATGAATGACAAATTAATACTTGGAGCACTATATTTGAGGAGTAGTATATTTTTATTGCACAAGTAACCAGCTTTTAAATTGCAGGCATATTTAGCCACTGAGCAGTGAGTGGAAGGCCTGTAGAGTTATGGAGTAGTCAATATCCAGGAACTACTTCTTGGATGGATCCATCTCCCTGGACCAGTAACAGGACCCATCAAAACTCATGAGACAGGCAGAGTACTTGGCCTGGGGTCCGCTTTGGCCATCATGCAACAACCAGTCTGTCCAAAGGCACTCATCTGGGGCGCTGACGGGACAGGGGAGGGAAGAGCAGCGGATGATCTGTAGCTCAGAGCAGGGGAGAGAAAGACCCAGATCACCAACTGATCATTACCCCAATACTAAAGCTCTTGTGTTTAGCCAATGTGACAAAGTAAAAATTGAACAAGTGGTGTAAAGTAATTTTACTATAATTCGTGTCACACACCGTGCAAGCACAGCCGGTTCGGTAGCGTTGAGTCAAGCTCTTCTTTTGTGTGCCATTCAAGTCGTCCCAGTACCGAATAAAGTTACACATGCCTATACGCATCCTGCCATCGGTACTTAGGCTGCCTGAAGACAGAAGACAGTGAGTCAACAACCTGTGGGGTAAAAGGTAACCCCCAGATGCTGATATTTGATAAGTTCCCCTTCTTTCCCCCACAAATGGTTAAGATTAGAATTGGGGGAGGGTGAAACAGATCCTAGATCTGTCCCTGGGGTTAACTTTACCCTGGAGCAGGAAGACATATTGATGCAGCCTGGAACACTAGAATTTAGCATAATAAATAAGTGATGCATTAGTTGTAAACATTTCTAAGCATTAAACATTTAAATTCTTAACATTAGGTATTATAAAGTGTAACAGGAAGAGCCAGGCTGTATCACATCCGGCCGTGATTGGGAGTCCCATAGGGCGGCACACAAGGGGCCCAGCGTCGTCAGGGTTTGGCCGTCATTGCAAACGAGAATTTGTTTTGAACTGACTTGCCTAGTTAAATAAACTTTAAATTAAAAAAAAGTATTTTTTCTGAAGCACTTGACTTGTACAAGATGAAGTCAATAGTTCAGAATAGGCCATGATGCTGCAAGCATAGGTTGAGCAGGTTAACCAGCGATAACAATGAACTTGGGTAACAGTGAGAACCACACCTGTGAAGAGATACTCCTTGTTGATTTCCAGGGTCACACCACACGAGGCTGAGGAGGATGAAGTGAAGATGGCGTGGATAACCCGGTCAGGACCTTTGAACATCTAGCCAATCACAAGGAGAGAACAAAGGATCTGTCAAACATCTAAATATACACTTTAACCTAACTGACTACAGCTCTCAGGCATTAGGTGTTTCCTAATTCCCTCCCTATATCCCATCCGGATGTTTGCAGATCAAAAAATATTTCAAGCAGATTCATCAAACTCAGGAGAGCCCAATGGAATATCCAGAGTGAAACATCCCTGATCTGAGAGACTAACTATAATGTCTAAAGGTCAGTAATAATGTTCGGTACAGTGAGAGTTAGTAAAAGTGCTTTATAAAAGAACATCTGGCAATTGATCAACTAAAGTAACAAAGAGCCAGACAACTTCCTGGTAGAGAATGCAGGGATGAGTACCAACCCCCATCACCAGTAATAAAGTGCAGTGCATGATGTCACCATAGTCTAGGACTGGTAGGAACAGCAACTGAATAATGTGCTTTCCAGCAAGAGGCATTTCTACTGAAGCTCCATTTCATATGGTGGAAGCTCCACAACTGCACTGTTTATGCCAATCCAGATCTGCAAACACTGAAGGGGAAGGGGAAGAGAGAACTGGGGCCAGCTGTCAGACTGGGGTTCAGGGGGCTTCAATGTGTCAGTGCAGGAAGGAACAACCACTTAATAAAAAGGCTGATCATACCTTGATCTGTTGGATGTCATACTTGGTGTTACCAGACACAACTTCCACACCAACCACCTTTGCCCTGATCACTGGAAGAGAGAAACGTGGTTTAACTGACAAGCCCCATTTTCCTTTCAATGGTCAGTTAGACACTGATGGTTTAAGGGCGTTATGAGATCTAAGACAACAGAACACGTCACAGACAAGATATTACAGTCTTAAAAATGTTGTGCATAAGTTCACCCTGTTTGGGCTCAACAGACAAGTCCATTATCCCTCCAGGTCCTAGATTCCTAGCTCTAGTCGTCTGCCTTTAATTCAACACGCCTAGTTTAAACCCAGCCTTAATTTAATCATCCCATTGCATGAACTGCAAACTTGTGTATTCAAGGTTTAAAGCCACCTGAAAAGTTCACTTAAATGCCAGACTTGATTTGCACAAATGAAAAATATATATTACTCCACATAACAATACAGATTGCTGCAGGACTATGTTCCTGGTGTGAAACTGGCTCAAATTAAGTCACGGCATCTGTAGCCTACCACTAGTCGATATAAATAAGTCTAGACTACAACTGAGTGCCTTGGGTTAAATGTAGAAAGAGTATTAACTTGTTTGGTGTATATAATTTAGCATTCAACTGTAGGCATAATGTGTAGGCCTAGAGGCAAATATAACACTTGGTGTAGCAGGAGTCTCAGGCAGTGCTACAGCCAGGGCTCTCAAACCCTGTTCCTGGAGAGCTACCCTCCTGCAGGTTTTCAATCCAAACCCAGTTGTAACAAACCTGATTCAGTTCATCAACTGGCTAATTATTAGAATCAGGTGTGCAAATTAGAGTGGGATCACAAACCTACAGGATGGCAGCTCTCCAGGAAGAGGGTTTGAGAGCCTTGGCTGTAGCCCATCTTACTGTTGCCTACTTATGTAAATACAATGATCATGTCATGGTAATTATTATAACCACAGAATCTTTAAAACGTTTGCATGTTGCGCATTGTAGTGTAGTAGCCCAGTGTTCGCCAACTCCAGTCTTCGAGTATACCAAACAGAACTGTGTTATATCCCCAGACAAAAACACTTGATTCAACTCATTGAGGGCCTGATGATTGTTGAATCATGTGTTATTGTCCAGGGCTACAATAAAATTGTACCGTTTGAGTAACTCTAGGACCGGAGTTGAGAACCTGAGATGTCAGAAATATTGCCAAAATGTCCTTACCGACGTCTGCGTTGCAAAAAGCCTGTTGAAGATGCACAGGAGCGCATTTGCAAGCTTCTGCAATGTCTTCGATCTGCCAAAGGAACAAAACGACCAGAGTGATGAAACAACTGCTTACAGACACAGTCATTTTGGAAAATATATCTATAGCGTAAAATAAAGTGTTTCCTCCAGGAGCTAAAGAACAGTTGTATTGTAAACTACACTAGAACATGCAAAGATGTTCCCAGACAGACTAACACCTAGAACTCTGTTTTCATTCGATGTAATCAGCCCGTTTTATTGCAGGCTGTGAGCTCCTCCCACAGTCAGAACCAAGCCAGTGGTAGGCTGAGAATTCTATTAATCCAGAACCATAGCAACTCCATTGGAAACAAATGCCCTCCTTAATTAAAAGGGACAACCTCAGAGCAGGCTCAATTTGCCCGGTTGCCATAAATTATCTGTCTTTCGCCTAAACAATGGTGATGAACCAGAAATATCCATTTTAGGATATGCCTGTTTGAATTCCTTTTCTTAAACACCTGGGGCAACTTTAAAGCAGGCTCAACTTGCCCTACTGCTCAGTTCAGTTCACTTGCCGTTAGGCCCCTCAAACTCAACTCTGGACCTCGACGTGAATCCAGCGCCACTGCATTTTTTAATTGTTCCCCTTTAATCAGGGACTGGTTTTGACCAGGGACACCAGGTGGGTGTAATCAGGAAGAACAGAAACCGTGCACAACAAGAAGATGCCCCATACCTCGCTATTGGGCTACTTTTGCACATTTGTTATTGTATGAGTGAGGGAAATACTTTAAATCGAGAGGAGTCAATGTGTTCTGAAAGATGAGACCTTGAGGATCATAATAAATACCGCTTTGATGTCATACAAGCAAACCACATACCTTGAATCTGAATGTGCACTTCACATTTCCATATTTGAAAACTCATGTAATATACAGTGTCAACATTCATGAGCTCTATGCTTAATCCACAGTTACTAGGGTGACATGCATTATGCCCTGGGTTGTCCTGAACAGAAGATTTGCCATGGAACACGCACTTGAATGTACTCAGGACTCCATTCTGCGTGCACCAAAATTGCTATCTGTTTGTCTGAAGTGCCATTTGAAAGCCTCCAAGCTAGGACATTTGGTTCCTTGGAAGTTGTGGGAATGTAAGTTTTTGGTTTCCCATTGGTTCTGGAAACGAAACCATACTTTCCTGACCGTTGTCTTTTTTTAAAAGTTTTTTTACAGTCTGAGAATGGTAGTGAACATTTCACCTGTTCTGGGAATTAGATTTGTTTAGGTTGCAGGGAGGTTCTGAGAACATTTGCCATGGAAGGTTTTATTAGAGTTCTGAGAACGCACATTTTAGGTTATTCAAAGGTAATTAATGAACATTCTGAGAACATGTTTCCATACGATTTTTAAAATCACTGCTAGCTTAGTTTGGGTTATCTGTTGAACAAAAACACAGAAAGGACACATGGAAATTAATTTGCTTAGGCATTAATCATACAAACACATTTATTTTTCTTTCAATGTGGCATCTTCTGTTCTCTATCAGAGCATGTGAGTGGAATTGAGTGACAAAAAACACTCCTCAATTCTAAATTCGCTCCATTCATTAAAATCACAAAAACACATCTATTTTTATTGACTACCTGGACCTACCATTTGGTTTTGACGTATCAAAACCAAACTATATGATTTGAATGAAAAGTATTCTAGTAAACAACATGAAAAGGTGACTGTAAGAAGCGTTCATCATTTCAAATAGGCCACATGTCATATTAAACAACGCAAAAACAATCTAAACATTTCAGGAGCCAGACAGGTATTATTAGAATTAAATACAAATGAAACAAAAAATGCCTTATTAGGCTCAGCATACAGAGCCTTTGAATTAACTTTTAGAAACACCAGTTTGGCCAGAGTCTGTGGCTTCAGGCTCATGTGATGGTGTTGGTGCCGGTAGAGCAGGCCAGCAGTGGAGAATACCCTCTCAGACATTGCAGAGCCAATGAGGATGCTCAACACCTTTTGGGACACTCTTCTAGGCTGGGCAGGGATGCAGATTTGTTACATTTTATTTTATAGGTTGGCCTAAAGATTTTATGGTAAAATAACCCTATCAAAATGGAAAGCTCATTGAAAGAGGTAACATGTCAGGTCTATTGGGCCAAAATCAGTTATAGCCTATAGTAAAGATAATAGAACAAAAATGAAATACATTTTTAAGAGATCTTATTTTTAGTTTATAAATATTTTTGCTATAATGACACACTTAGCTAGCTACCCACCACATTCCTTTCTGTTAGAATGTGCACATAGTACACCATCATGCTTTCGGGATGTCTTTTCAGATTTCACAATGATTCTTTAGTTGTGGACGCTACATCACTTCAATCCCTCTCTTCTTTAGTTGTGGACACTACATCACTTCAATCCCTCTCTTCTTTAGTTGTGGACACTACATCACCACACTCCCTCTCTTCTTTAGTTGTGGACTCTACATCACTGCACTCCCTCTCTTGTTTAGTTGTGGACACTACATCACCACACTCCCTCTCTTTCTCTTGGTCCTCATCTTTGTAAGTCACCTTGATTTCACACCTGTGTGTTTATCAGTTTCTTTATGAAAATATTTAGTGAACTCCACGACAGTAGCTAAAGCAAGGGGCTAAAGCAGCACACAAGTAGCCTACAGATGCATGCTGGTCCGGGCATGCCCTGAGCTGGTGAAGTGAGCGGTACTGGAGTGGTAATGGAGCAATATTGGAGGCGGTCGAGAAGGCCGATGCTCCAGCCTTTGGGCAACTTGCTCTGCGCTTCAGTCAGATTTAATAACGCTCTAACTCCGCTCCAGCTGTCCACTGCACCACCAGGATGGAGCTAGCATGCCATGTATCTTTAACTCATACGTAGCTGTTCATTTTAGTCCATTCAAACAGACCCCATTTCAAATGAAAAACGCACTCATTAAGATCAGGTGTGGTACAGGCAACACACCTAAACACACACACAGGATAGATTAAGTTTTGTTGACGCTGAGAACAGAATGTATATGTTTTTAAATAACATTCTTAGAACGTTCTTTGAGCGTTACCAATGTTTTCTTGTGGTTTTTATAGAACGTTTTCTTAAATGTGCTGAGAACATGGCTTTTTAAAGAACCACAAGGAAACCTGTAGAAAATGTTATGTTGAAGTACTGCAATTCCCACAGGAGAACGTTGTTTCTTAATGTTCCCTGGAAAATTTGAGAACATTACTTTACATAGAACCATGAGCAAACCCGTAGGACACATTATGCGGAAGTACTGAAATTCAAACCTAAGAAACATATGGTTCTCAGAACGTTATGTGCTTGCTGGGTATCCTGCACCATTCCCATAAAGTTGTGGCAGGGCCAGCGCGAGAAGGAATCAGTTGGAAGGGCATTTGATTTCTATATGCAGGCACGCATTTTTAATGGGTGTAAGAGTAAAGACCATAGGCCACTCGTGAGTTTCAATTTTGGGGAGGCTTACAACTTATCCTACTATTACTAACGATCTGCCGACCAGTTGATTATTTTCATAACAGCATTTCATGGAACAGTTTCATTTCTATAATAACCTTTTTGTTTTTCTAAATGTTTTTTAATTGGTTAATCATAAAAATCAGAATTAAAATTCACCTAATGCAAGAGTACTAGCCTCTGCCATATGGACACATTGATACACCGTGATTCATTCATTGGTGGCTAAATAAATTAACGCATGGAACTCAGAGATAGCCTATAGGCCAATGCAGAATGAGGCCTATAGAGTAACTTCCATCTTCAACTAAGGAACATACATAGTCCTGAACCCAACAAATAAAAACAGAAGAAAATATCCTGATGAAAATGCAGGTTCTATTAATCACATGAATCTATCTTCTCTGCCTATCTGCCCCCCTTTCTATCTGTCTTGACTTGAGCCATCGTTGGTGAAGTGCAACATTGTATCAACTAGACTAGGCTTATTCTGAGCCTTCAGAGTATCCCGAACCAGTGAGCTCGGATGTTTTTAAATTTCGTTTCCACTGGATATATGGGATCATCCATGGCTGGATCATCAGATCATTATATTTTCACATCGAGGCTTGGTGATTATCGGGTGTTGGAAAGATTTTTCAAACACTGTGAGGAACAATTCTTATTTGTAATGGATGTTTAAAAAAAACAGACTTCATTGACTCAGGTCTACTGTGTGAGGTGAAGAAACAAATACTGAGAAGCTCAGCTTATTAGTGGTCGACGTGGTGAGTTAAGACAATCAGAAATCCGATATCCCCTAATGGGCACTTTCCTACATTTGCCCACAGCAGGTCAGTTCGGCTTGCTTTATGCACGCTCAGGTGCGCGCTCACTCGACATTATCAGGAGAGAGAAACCAGACACATGCTCATTGCACACATCGGGCACTCCAAACAAAGGTTAATGGGAAAATGACAAAACTCGTAAATGATGGTTATGAAATAAAGTGTAGCAGGTTGAACTCTGCAAATAATGTTTCCACTCGGAAAGTGAGAACGGTAAATGAATGTAATTAATACCTGAATTAACAGAAATCTATGTAACCAAACGATGGGTATTAACAGTACAATTACTAGGCCTACTGGTACATATGTAATGGGGAATTTATAAAAATTAACAAAGGGCAAACAATTTACACAATGAAACAATGAATTGTGAAAGAATTGTTGGGAGAGCTGAGCACATTCTAGAGAGCTGAGTGCATGCATTCTGGACTGAAACGCGCCATATCCTCGCCACACACCCCTCCCCTTCTCCATCTCAACATTTTAAATGATAGTCAAAACACGTTATCTTCACACATATTTTAGTTGCTTTTCACTGACAGCCACAACTCAATAATCAAGTATTTCTATTGCCACGCGTGCGAACACAATTTCGGGCTTCCCAATAAAATAGGCCTGGCCTCCACACTTGTAATTTGAACAATACAGAGCTTTTTTTTAAAGAAGCTAATTATACTCTATGGTTAAGTCATGGTCTCTGGTGAAGTATTTTCAATTATTTTATTTAGACAGGAGTAATTATATAATTTTGACAAAAAAATACATTTCATTTAGGGGAACGCAGCATCCGAACAGTGCACTGTGCACCCACCAACGTTCCTTTCCAATTCGCAACTGTACTGAAACCAGATATCTGTTATAATGACGAGATGCTCATGTCTCCGCCCTAACAATGGGAGTCGTTCCAAAGGCAGGAAGGCAGGCAGGCAGGCAGGCGACAAGCTTAGTTCTGCTTTTAATGCCCATAGAAACGCATTGGGCTCATTCTGCACAGATCTTTTTGTGAGTGTGTGTCCTCTCGCTTCGACTCTTTCTCTCTGCTGAAAATATCATACCAGAGAAAACATCTGTTCGAACAAAACAGCGCCACTCTGTCTTACTATACGTGACCCATGTATCTGATGCTGTCTGGCCAGAAATAGAATGACATGCCTTACTATTTTTGTCCAGACAACGTCAGATACATCTTTCTATCTGCATGCATGTCTGTCAAATAGAGCTATAAATATAAAAATATTGATAATTTAAGAAAGAAATGGTTCTCAGAATGTTATGTGCTAGCTGGGCTAACACTGCCTTGTTGGCAATAGAATACCTTTCAAATGATGCCCACCCACCTAACCCAGATTGCGATTTATAATGGAATGTTTTTGGATTGGAAACCACAAGTGTGCTTGATTCAGTTCCTCAATGGCAAGCTAGGAGCGCTTAAAAAGCACCTTATAGTTTAAGGCTCTTTTCTTGAGTCATAATAGAGCATTGAAATGATTTAGGAACAGTCTACAGTTTGGAGAGTTGTGTTGCCACTTGGAAACACCAGTGCGACCTCTCACTCAAACCCTTGTAATCGTTCTTTCTTATCTTGCACCTAATCCAAAATGTGAATGAATATTCTTATGTTACTTAACGTTTACAGTGTTTTCAGATTTTGTTATTGACAAATGCTGTAAATAGAGCAGTAAATGTAAAATGCACATAAATTCAACAGTGTAATGTTTGGATTCAGTATTGTGTCAGGTGAACTGTGTTGTCCTCACCTTTGGTGTTCCTTTCCAATTGCTACCACGTCTTGCATATCCTTTTAATAGTTCTTCTGTTGGCAAAATAAAAATGTTTCTCAATCCATACAGGCCAATTTTCACAAGATGAAGGAGTTAAGGCCCCTGCTACAACTAGGTTCCAAAATGTTACCTGGTTACCATCAGGAGACAAAAAATGGTCACTGCCACCTCTGTGTCCAATCAGATTCCCAGAAATCGTAGGTCAGGCATGGCACAAGTCTATAGAAAGCAGAGTGCACATTCCACTTTCATAAGGTATTATTTTAGCAAACAGAAAATAACTCACTCCCGAAAGACACAAGCAAAAACTCTTTAGAGAAATGTTGTAGCAGCCTACACCTAAACATTAGTGATCTGACCTGCAGTATCAGTCTGATCAACTGTAGGCCTCTATACACCTTGTCCCATCTGGCCAGGGGAAACAAAGTGGTGGTAACAATGTTGTAGCAGCCTACACCTCAACATTAGTGATCTGACCTGGAGTATCAGTCTGATCAACTGTAGGCCTCTATACACCCTGTCCCATCTGCCCAGGGGAAACAAAGTGGTGGTAACAATGTTGTAGCAGCCTACACCTAAACATTAGTGATCTGACCTGCTGTATCAGTCTGATCAACTGTAGGCCTCTATACACCTTGTCCCATCTGCCCAGGGGAAACAAAGTGGTGGTAACAATGTTGTAGCAGCCTACACCTAAACATTAGTGATCTGACCTGCAGTATCAGTCTGATCAACTGTAAGCCTCTATACACCTTGTCCCATCTGGCCAGGGGAAACAAAGTGGTGGTAACAATGTTGTAGCAGCCTACACCTAAACATTAGTGATCTGACCTGCTGTATCAGTCTGATCAACTGTAGGCCTCTATACACCTTGTCCCATCTGCCCAGGGGAAACAAAGTGGTGGTAACAATGTTGTAGCAGCCTACACCTAAACATTAGTGATGTGACCTGGAGTATCAGTCTGATCAACTGTTGGCCTCTATACGCCTTGTCCCATCTGCCCAGGGGAAACAAAGTGGGAAAGTTATGTACTTATAGCCGAAGACAATGTATTTGTCTTGTGAGACAATGTGAATGTGATCAACGTCTTTAATCCAAAATTCAAATAGTGATGACATAAGTGACAGGTCCATTAACACAGTCTAGCCTAATTACAAATGTATATAGGCCTACACTGGGATAGAATTTAAGGATTTGGGGCATTGGCTGTTTCCATCCATGGGCCTACAGGATGCAACCCTGCCTAAAGCAAGCTCAGTCCTGTTAGTTCTATTGTCTAATCACAGTTGTCTGTGTAACGAAACCCCCTTTTAAAATATAATTCATATGAACAAGTACAAGGTTTTACTATAACTACTGCTCTCCACACCTTTTCTATGCATTTACTGTCCAGACTGTCTATATTTCAGACTCTGATATTGCTCGTTCTGATAATTATTCATTGTTTTAGTTTAGATTATTTGTGTGTTGTTTTTTAATTTATAGATGTTACTTCACTTTTGGAGCTAGAAAACACAAGCATTTCGCTGCACATCGATGTACACAACCAAACAAACTTTGATTTGAAGGTTGCTGCAGTTTGACAGAGTTTTCATCCTCCCTATCGGGCCAGGAGTTTAAAACTGTGATTAATCACTATGTCATATCCTATCCAGAGATTTACTTTCAGGTCTAAAAGACACTTTCCCATCGGCCAAGTCAGTAGTATCTATTGGTTGCTCAAAGATTATGGTCACTTAACCGAAAAAGTGAGTAAAGTCTCAGAGAGGTCAGAGAGTAGTTTAACCCAATTCAACCTCCACAAGGAGTATTTACAACTGAATATGATTGAAGGAATGACCCCATCTAGTGGAGAAATAATACAGAGAAACACAGCAGACCTTGATAGACATGGTTCATGTGGGCTTTTAGAGGAGTGTAAGTACTATACAGAGAAACACAGTAGAACTAGATAGACATGGTTCACGAGGGCTTTTAGAGGAGGGTAAGTACTATACAGAGAAACACAGTAGAACTAGATAGACATGGTTCATGAGGGCTTTTAGAGGAGGGTAAGTACTATACAGAGAAACACAGTAGAACTAGATAGACATGGTTCATGAGGGCTTTTAGAGGAGGGTAAGTACTACACAGAGAAACACAGTAGAACTAGATAGACATGGTTCACGAGGGCTTTTAGAGGAGGGTAAGTATGACACAGAGAAGCACAGTAGACCAGAATCGATGCTCCTAGTGACCAGGGACTTCAATGCAGGCAAACTTAAATCCGTTTTTAACAAATTTCTACCAGCATGTCACATGTACAACCAGAGAGGGGAAAAAAAAAAAAAAAACCTCTAGACCACCTTTACTCCACACACAGAGACACATACAAAGCTCTCCCTCCATTTGGAAAATCTGAACATAATTCTATCTTCCTGATTCCTGCTTACAAGCAAAAACTAAAGCAGGAAGTACCAGTGACTCGCTAAATACGGAAGTGGTCAGATGATGCGGACGCTACAGGACAGTTTTCCTAGCACAGACTGGAATATGTTCCGGGATTCATCCAATGGCATTGAGGAGTATACCACCTCAGTCATCGGCTTCATCAATAAGTGCATCGACGACGTCGTCCCCACAGTGACAATAAGTACATATCCCAACCAGAAGCCATGGACTACAGGCAACATCTGCATCGAGCTAAAGGCTGGAGCTGCCACTTTCAAGGAGCGGGACCCTAATCCGGACACATATGAAATCCCGCTACGCCCTCAGACAACCCATCAAGCAAGCAAAGCGTCAATACAGGATTAAGATTGAATCCTCCTACACCGGCTATGACACTCATCGGGGCTTGAAAGCTATTATGGACTAGAAAGGGAAACCCAGCTGCGAACTGCCCAGTGACAGAAACCTACCAGACTAGCTAAATGCCTTTTACGCTCGCTTCGAGGCAAGCAACCCTGAAGCATGCATGAAAGCACCAGCTGTTCCAGACGACTGTGTGATAACGCTCTCGGTAGCCGATGTGACCTTTAAACAGGTCAACATTCACAAAGCCGCGGGCCAGACGGATTACCAGGACGTGTACTCAAAGCATGCGCTGACCAACTGGCAAGTGTCTTCACTGTCATTTTCAATCTCTGCCTGACTGAGTCTGTAATACCTACATCTTTCAAGCAGACCACCAAAATCCCTGTGCCCAAGGAAGCGATGGTAACCTGCCAAAATGATTACCGCCCTGTAGCACTCACATCAGTAGCCATGAAGTGATTTGAAAGGCTGGTCATGGCTCACATCAACAGTATCATTCCAGTTACAGTAGACCCACTCCATTTTGCATACCGCCCCAACAGATCCACAGATGACGCAATCGCATTCCACACTGCCCTTTTCCACCTGGACAAAAGGAACACATGTGAGAATGCTGCTCATTGACTACAGCTCAGTGTTCAACACCATAGTGCCCACAAAGCTCATCACTAAGCTGACCCTGGGACTAAACACCTCCCTCTGCAACTGGATCCAGGAATTCCTGACAGACTACACCAAATGTGTACATTTGGGAACACTGGCCTAGTGGTTAGTGTGGCCAGTAACCAAAACGTTGCTGGTTGGAATAACTGAGCAGTCTGTGTGCCCTTGTACATGACACTTACCTCCAATTTGCTCCAAGGACAAGCATACTAATATAACTGACCTTCTAAAAAGACATTTCACTGCACCTATCTGGTGTATATTACAATCAAAACAATTTTTGGGGGCAAACCTGAACTTTGTTACAATCAGGAGAAAAATAATTGCCCCGCCACTATGGGACCTGTGGTGGCACCTCTGTCCAATCAGATTCAAGGAAATCACAGGTTGTGTGGGTCGGGCATGGAACGTCTATAGAAAGCAGAGCGCTGGTATTATTTTAACGGAAACTCACTCCCGATAGACAAACTCTTTACAGAAATGTTGTAACAGCCTAGAATGGGGTTTAAAACCTACAGTTGCATATACTAACATGGCATATCCTACACATATAGCATACCTTGTAATACAATCTTTAATAAAGCTGGCCAAAATGTTTATGTTCTCTGCAATTTGATGACCAGAGTTTAATTTCTAAACCAGATAAGTTATCAAATGTCAGCAGCTGCCCAATACCATGGTGGGTACGCATAATGTCTGGGTGGTTTCATACCTAATTATTAACTTTACCATGTTTAAAGAGAAGTCTGATTTGATAACCATCTACCAAGTAGCCCTTTAGAAGGCTTTCAATAAGCTCCCTGGTCTTCGAGGGACCTTACAGATTTATGGGGGAACAGACAAATGGGTAGTCATTCAAAATCATGTCATCCCCCATTATTTCAGTCCATGTAACTTGTGATTTAAGGCACATTTTATTCCTTAACTAATTTAGGCTTACCTAAACAAAGTGGGTTGATACTTATAGCTATTTTAGTTTAAGGAACCAAAAAAAATACCTGGTTATACATTAAATATTCGTTTATATTAGAAGTTGAGGTTAAGGTTGTTTAAATTCTGATTTTATGACAAAAACCACTACCCTTCACTGTGGACCACAGCAGCCAAGTTTACCATCTCCATTGCCAATAAAGCTCAGTTGGTAGAGCAGGGTTCTGTCAATAGGGTTGGACACGTGGCTCTGTTGGCAGAGCAGGGTTCTGTCAATAGGGTTGGACACGTGGCTCAGTTGGTAGAGCAGGGGCTCAGTTGGTAGAGCAGGGTTCTGTCAATAGGGTTGGACACGTGGCTCAGTTGGTAGAGCAGGGTTCTGTCAATAGGGTTGGACACGTGGCTCAGTTGGTAGAGCAGGGTTCTGTCAATAGGGTTGGACACGTGGCTCAGTTGGTAGAGCAGGGTTCTGTCAACGCCACGGTTGTGGGTTTTATTCCCACTTGGGTCCAGTAAGGTGATATTTTTTTTAAGTGGCTCTAAATAACAGCGTCTGCTAAATTATTGAAATGTACAGAACATTTATTCTACTGAACATTATCCGACTTCTAAAGCAAGATGCAAAGTGGCTTAATTTGGTCAATGACATTACAATGCTGAAGCCCTGGTTTAGACCCCAAACTACTGAAGGGCCACATTCAGTAGACAAATGTTTAATGTTAGAGAGATTCCATTCAAACCGACATGATTCCTTTCATGTCAGAAGACACTGTTATTCATGTATAGAACATACCATCTGAACTTTATACATTACACCCTGTTGAACGCGTCCCAGGCTTTATGGTATTTCAGGAACACTGTTCCATTTACAGACAAGCATATCAAACGATTTGGGGTTTCAATAACACCTTTGGTTCCAGTTTAAAAACAAGCGACAAATGAATGACATAAGAAATTATTACCTTGAGTGCTATATATATATATATGTTTATTTTAAATTGCACTTGTAGAAGTGACCAGTAAACAATTCAAAATCACAACAACTTGCATTTGTAGCTGTGTTTCCTCATGTATTAATTGCAGGCATCTTTAGTCACTGAGCAGTGAGTGGATGGCCTGAGTTTAGGAGTCTCCAATATCCAATCGAGGAACTACTTCTTGGGTAGTGCTATCCCCTTGTACCAGGCACAGGACCCATCTTGCCTCTTGATACAGGCAAGGTTTTGGCCATTGTCGGTTCCCAAGTCTGTCCACAGGCATGTATCCGAGGTGCTGATTGGACAGGGGAGGGAAGTGCAGCGGATGATCTGTGGATCAGAGTAGAGAGATAAGACCAAGATCACGGACTGTCCATTACCTCAATACTCAAGCATTTGCAAATGTGACCAGAATAGTATACTCCCTTTAAGAAAATGTGCCATGTAACTATTTAACAAAACTGGTGTATAGTAATTACTATAATTCCCAACACACACACACCTTGCAATCACAGCCGCTTTGGTAGCGGTGAGTCAAGCTGTTCTTTTGTGCAGCACTCAAGTCCTCCCAGGGCGGATTATAGCCACACAGTGTTACAGACATCCTTCCAGTCTTCAGCTTGCCTACAGACAAGAGATAGTGAGTCAATGTACTGTGGGGAAAACATGGTGTAGGGTACAGTTACATGCTGATCTTGGCTCAGTTTAGCATTTGCTCCACTAATGGTTAGGATACATCACCCTGGAGCATGAAGATACTGATGCAGCCCAGAACAGATTTATCATCATAAGTGTACACACATGTATTAACTAATGCATTAGTTGTATACATTTACAGTGCCTATAGAAAGTCTAAGCGCCTTGAACTTGTCACATTGTTGTGTCCGTCTCATGCATTTACACTGAACAAAAATCTAAAAATGCGACATGTTATGTGTTGGTCCCATGTTTCATGAGCCACAATAAAAGATGGCAGATATTATCCAAACACACAAAAAGCTTATTTACCTCAAATTGTGAACACATTTGTTTACATCCATGTTAGTGAGCACTTCTCCTTTACCAAGATAATCCATCCACCTGACAGGTGTGGCATATATCAAGAAACTGATTAAACAGAATAATCATTATTGTGCACCACAGATGTCTCAAGTAGAGGGAGCGTGCAATTGGCATACTGACTGCAGGAATGTCCACCAGAGCGGTTTCCAGAGAATTGAATGCTGATTTCTCTACCATAAGCCACCCCCATTTTAGAGAATTTAGCAGTACCTCCAAACCGATCAACGGCAGACCACGTGTATGGCATTGTGTGCAAGCGATTTGCTGATGTAAACGTTGTGGTCAGAGTGCCCTATGGAGGCGGTGAGGTTATGCTATGGGCAGACATATGCTACGGACAATGAAAACTGCATTTTATCAATGGCAATTTCAATGCACAGCGATACTTTTCACCCACCTCCATCACCTCATGTTACAGCATGATAATGCACAGCCCCATGGCGCAATGATCTTCACACAATTCCTGGAAGCTGATAATGTCCAGTTCTCCCATACCCTGTATACTCAAGACACTATTGAGCATGTTTGGGATGCTCTGGATCAACATGTTCCAGTTCCTGCCAATATCCAGCAACTTCACAGCCATTGAAGAGGAACGAGACGACATTCAACAGTCTAAACTACTAAGCGAAGGAGATGTGTTGCGCTGCACGGGGAAAATGGTTGGAACACCAGATACAGACGGCCCTACATTTTTGTAAAGGTACATTATCTGCGACCAACAGATGCATATCTTTATTCCCAGTCATGTGAAATCCCTAGATAAAGGCCTTATTAATATATTTCTATTAACCGATTTCCTTACTATACAAACTGTAACAAAGTACAATCTTTGGAATTGTTGGATTAGATTTTTGTTAAGTAATTTATGAAAAGCCGAGACTCACGAACATGTAACATGTTTTAGTCTATGACACTCACAAGCTAATCAAGAGTCATTTGAAGGTAACGAGGTTCCTCTCCAGAGAAGATATTATGTCCTTGGATTTCCTGTCTTTGGTAATGTAATACGCTTACATAGCCTTTTACAAACTAACAGTAGTCACTGATTAACTGGATATTAGTTTCTCACCGAGCAAACCATTTCTGTACTTACAGCATTCATATAAATTCATTTTTAGCTAGTATTTGCCTCATGTTAACATTTATTAATAAAACGCAGGTAACCGTTTGTCCACTTGTTTTGTGGTTTACTTGTAGCCCTGGTTGTCCTGGAAAGAAAAATGGTAAAACACTAAGGCCAAAAGTCAGGGCTGGACATGCAGATAAATGAAGAGCTGATCTCTGCTGGGGTCTCAGGAATGATAGGGTTAACCAGTGCTGGCAATTGAACTTGGGTAACGTAGTGAGAACCGCACCTGTGAAGAGATACTCCTTGTTGATCTCTAGAGTCACGCTGCACGAAGTGGTGTAAGTGAAGATGGCGTGGATAACCTGGTCACAACCTTTGAACATCTAGCCAATCACAAGGAGAGAAAGGAAGATCTGTCAACCAGCTACATATATAGTTTGGAACCTCACTGACTGCAGCACACAGGCACTGTCAGTCTTTACCCTTTAATGTCAACAGTTCTGTAATGTGCAAGCAATCATTATTTAACCCAGATCTATTTTACAGATGAGCCCTGAATTATAAAATAAAACAAAGAACTCAAAATAATAAACTCCGAAATGAGCCAGCTTTCTGCTTTTTTTGTATGCATTTTCTACCAAAATGTAAAATATTTTATCAAGGCTCCACAAATCAGGTGCAAAAAAACACACAATAAAAGCTGGTTTACCTAACTCCATAAGGAACTTCCAGTTACCACAGTCTCAGGCATGGCTAACTTATGTCTTAATAATGATGTAAGGCAGTGGATGTCTTAGTAAAAGGGCCAACCAACTCTGGTAGAGAATGTAGTGATATCTTTAACGAAGTAGCAGCTGAATTCATAGGGGATGTCACCATAGTCTAGGACCAGTAGGAAGAGTGACTGAATAATTACAGAACTATTTAGAGAGACTTTTTTATAGAACCACTTCAAATGGGAATCATACCTTGATCTGTTGGATGTCATACTTGATGGTGTTCGACACCGCTTCCTTTCCAATCACCTTCGCCCTGATCACTAGAAGAGGGAGACAAGGTTTAACTAACGTTATTCCGGTATACTAGTCAGTCACACTGATGGTTTAAGGGTGATATGGAGAGAGAACAGTGTAGAATGCTTCTTTAACCTGCCTCTCCTTAATCAACACTGATTGAAGAGGATTTAACAGGTGACGTCAATAAGGGATCATAGTTTACAGCTGGCCAGTCCATGTCATGGAAAGAGCAGGTATCCTTAATGTTATGTAAACACATACATCTCAAATAATTCATTTGTAGGCACACTTCATACCTTAAGCAAAATATATAGTGTAGCAGGGCTCTATCCTGTTCCTGGAGAGCTGCAGTCCTGTAGGTTTCCTTCAACCCTAAGAAAGCGCAACTAATTCTAATAATTAACTGGTTGATAAACAGAACAAGGTTCATTACAACTAGGGGTTGGCTTGAAAACCTACAGGAAGGCAGCTCTCCGGGAACAGGGTTGGAGAGTCCTGGCTATAAACCATCTTACTGTCACCTACTTAACTATGTAAATAACTGTGTGAGAAGATGTAGATAGGCTTAATGATCATGTCCAAATCATTTATACTACGACCACAGACAATCCATAAAATGTTCATTTTGCGTATTGATAGCTCTCATCTGAAAAGTAAAATGATGCCAAATTACCTTACCAACTTCTGCATTGCAAAAAGCCTGTTGAGGATGCTGAGGGAAGCATCTGCAAGCGTCTGCGACGTCTTCGACCCGCCAAAGGAAGAGAACGAGCAGAGTAATGAAACAACTGCTTACATACCGAGTCATTTGGAATCGAATTACGGGGTCGCCAAAATATCACAAAAGGATTTGACGAATGAAAGCGTGAGGCGTAAAGTACACGGGACTCTTATTTCCTGCGAGACTGTTCCCAGACCGATGGATACCTCTTCGAAATATTTTCCCCTCAACGTCATCATCCGCTATTTATCGCAGGCTGTGAGCTCCTCCTCCAGCCAGAACCCAGCCTGTGGTAGGCTGAGCATTCTATTAATCCAGAACTGTAACCATTCCATTTTTAAAAAAATCCTCCGCCTAACGGGACAACCACAGACCAGGCTCAACATGCCCGGCTGCCATAAATGCCATAAATTGGGAATGAAACTGAAAGCTCGGGTTTTGTTTTTTTGGCGCTCCGGAGCGATCTTAGGCACTGCATTATCAGGGCTCGAGGCGTCACTACAGGCTCTGTGATTGGGAGTCCCATAGGGCGGCGCACAATTGGCCCAGCTGAGTCCTGGATTGGACGGGGTATGCAGTCATTGTAAATAAGAATTTGTTCTTAAACTGGATTTGTCTAGTTAAATAAAGGTTCAATAGAAAAAAATTGGCTAAGCCTACTGGAATTCCTTAAAGTTGTAGTTTCAGTAAAAAAATTAAAAACACCTGGGGAAATTTCAGAGCAGGTTCAATTTGCCAAACTGCTCAGTTCACTTGCCCCTGTCACCCCATATATGAGATGAAAATGGCAGATTGTTGTTGTTGATAAGTACAGTAACAAGCTATACATAACATAAGAGCTCAGGTTCTCCACTTCACAGCACTGGTAGGGGTTGACTGACCGCCGTTATAAACTTGAGCACCACAAGAGACAAGAAGATAACACCATCCCTCCCTCTAATTGGGCTACTTTTGCACATTTGTTGTTGTCTGAGTGAGGGAAATGCGTTAAATTGAGAGGAGTCGATGTGTTATGAAAGATACGACATTAAGGATTATAATAAATACCACTTTAATGTCATACAAGCAAACCACACACATTTCTATATTTAAAAATGAATGTAATTTACAGTATCAATGTTCATGATCTCTTTTTTATCCACAGGGATGACATCTGGTGTAGCCTGGGTTGTCCTGAACAGAATGAGCCTATCTGAGTCATATTGTGAAGAAATAGCAACAGAACATACATTTGAATGGGCGTACCAAAAATACAATCTGTTTGTGTGAAGTGCTGTTTTTATTTTTGTGGGAATGCAGGTTTTGTCCCATGGAGCCATCAGTTCTGACTGGTAAAAATTGTTTTATTCTGAGAATGAAGTTGAACTTCACCTGTTCCGGGAACATTTATTTTTAGGTTGTATGGAGGTTCTGAGAATGTTTTACTATGGTTTCCTGAAAGTTTTCCTGGGTAGTTTTATTAATGTTCTATTAACAGAAATGATAGGTTATTTGAAGATAATTCAATAACATTCTGAGAACATGTTTCACATAAGACTTTTAATAATACTGCTAGCTTAGTTTGGGTTGACTGTTTCCAACTCTAAGCAGACAGGACACATGGAAATTAATTTGCTTTGGAATTCATTTTTTGTTGTTGAATCTTCTGTTCTCTATCCATGGAAATAGTCCACTGTCCCACCAGGATGGAGCTAGAATGCTAAGTCATATGAAGCTGTAAATGTGAGTCTATGCAAACACACCCATTTCAAAGGAAACAAGCACTCATTAGTTCAGTAGTAAGTTCAGTAGTAAAAATGTGCTTAACAAATCACATAGTCAGTTGCATGGACTCACTTTGTGTACAATAATAGTGTTTAACATGATTTTTGAATGACGACCTCATCTCTGTACCCCTCACATACAATTATCTGTAAGGTCCCACAGTCAAACAGTGAATTCCAAACACAGATTCAACCACAAAGACCAGGGAGGTATTCCAATGCATGACAAAGAAGGGCACCCATTGGTAAGTGGGTAAACAAAAAGCAGACATTGAATATCCCTTTGAGCCTGGTGTAGTTATTAAATATACTTTGGGTGGTGTATCAATACACCCAGTCACTACAAAGATACAGGCATCCTTCCTAACTCAGTTGGCGGAGAGGAAGAAAACCGCTCAGGGATTTCACTATTAGGCCAGTGGTGGCTTTAATCACCATTAGGCCAGTGGTGGCTTTAATCACCATTAGGCCAGTGGTGGCTTTAATCACCATTAGGCCAGTGGTGGCTTTAATCACCATTAGGCCAGTGGTGGCTTTAATCACCATTAGGCCAGTGGGTGGCCAGTGGTAAATCACCATTAGGCCAGTGGTGGCTTTAATCACCATTTAGGAATCACCATTAGGCCAGTGGTGGCTTTAATCACTATTAGGCCAGTGGTGGCTTTAATCACATTAGGCCAGTGGTGGCTTTAATCACTATTAGGCCAGTGGTGGCTTTAATCACTATTAGGCCAGTGGTGGCTTTTATCACTATTAGGTCAGTGGTGGCTTTTATCCCTATTAGGCCAGTGGTGGTTTTAATCACTATTAGGCCAGTGGTGGCTTTAATCACTATTAGGCCAGTGGTGGCTTTAATCACTATTAGTCCAGTGGTGGCTTTAATCACTATTAGGCCAGTGATGGTTTTAATCACTATTAGGCCAGTGGTGGCTTTAATCAATTAGGCCAGCTTTAATCACAGTCCAGTGGTGGGATTTCACTATTAGGCCAGTGATGGTTTGAATCACTATTAGGCCAGTGGTGGCTTTAATCAGTGGTGGCTTTAATTTAGGCCAGTGGTGGCTTTAATCACCCCAGTGGTGGCTTTAATCACTATTAGTCCAGTGGTGGCTTGAATCACTATTAGGCCAGTGGTGGCTTTAATCACTATTAGTCCAGTGGTGGCTTTAATCACTATTAGTCCAGTGGTGGCTTTAATCACCATTAGTCCAGTGGTGGCTTTAATCACCATTAGGCCAGTGGTGGCTTTAATCACTATTAGGCCAGTGGTGACTTTAATCACCATTAGGCCAGTGGTGGCTTTAATCACTATTAGGCCAGTGGTGGCTTTAATCACTATTAGGCCAGTGGTGGCTTTAATCACCATTAGGCCAGTGGTGACTTTAATCACCATTAGGCCAGTGGTGGCTTTAATCACTATTAGGCCAGTGGTGGCTTTAAAAAAGCAACATAGTTTAATGGCTGTGATAAGAGAAAACTGACGATGGGTCAACATTGTAGTTACTCCACAATAGTAACCTAATTGACAGAGTGAAAAGAAGGAACCCTGTACAGAATAAAACATATTCCAAAACATGCATCCATTTTACAATAAAGAACTAAAGTAATTATGCTAAAAATGTTACAATGCAATTCACTTTTTGTTCTGAATACAAAGTGTTATGTTTGGGGCAAATCCAATACAACACATTACTGAGTACCACTCTACATATTTTCAAGCATAAGGGTGGTTGCATCATGTTTGGACTGAGGAGTTTTTGGGATAAAAAAAAAAGAAACCAAATTTAGCACAGCACAGGCTTTCCACCAGACACTGGGAGATGAATTTTAGGCTATTGTCCAGCTGAAAATAAAATTCAAGGCCAAATCAACACTGGATTTTCTTACCAAGAAGACAGTGAATGTTCCCGAGTGGCCGAGTTACAGCTTTGACTTAAATCTGCTAGAAAATCATTGACAAAACTTAAAAATAGTCTAGCAATGATCAACAACACATTTGACAGAGCTTTAAGCGTTTTGAAAAGAATAATAGGTAAATGATGTACAATCCAGGTGTGGAAAGCTCTTAGAGACTTAACGAAAGATACCCACAGCTTTAATCGTGGCCAAAGTTGCTTCTACAAAGTATTGACTCAGGGGTGTGAAAACTTATGTAAAAACGGGTATTCACTATGGGGTACTCTGTATAGATGGGTGAAGAAAAAACAAATGTAATACATTTTGAATTAAGACTATAACACAACTAAATGTGGAATAAGTCAAGTGGTATGAATACACAGGGATGGAATTGAAGGATTTTGGACACAGGCCATTTCTATCCCTGGGCCTACATGATGCAACACTGCATAAAACAAGCTCTGTCCTGTTAGTTGTATTGTCTATTCACAGTTGTCTCTGTGTCTGTGTAAGTTAAACTCCCCTGTTATTCCAGTTTTAAAATATAATTCATATGAGAAAGGTTGCTGCAGTATGACAGGGTTTTCATCCTCCCTATAGGGCCAGGAGTTTTCCAGGAGTTTAAATCTGTGTGACCTGATTAGAAAAGGCCACCATAGCCCATATAAAACCATTCTGCTACTGATTCATCACTATGTCATTACTCTACACACAGAGACTTTAAGGTCTGAAAGGCACTTTCCCATCAGCCAAATCAGCAGTATTTTACGGTTGCTGAAGATAATGGTCGCTTACCCGATAGTTGTTAACACGCAGAAATGCCAGAACTTGTCGGTCCCTTAATTAAACGACAGGGAGGAAGCAGAAAATCTGTTTTTCTGGACTGCTACATCGGACACATACTACAAACTTTTGCAGGGCGTGATTTCAAGATTTCAACGTGCAGCTCACGTCTGACAGGGCATATACAATAGAGACTGTATCACATGGTGAAACAACAGCTTCCCATTAATTTTCAATGAATGTAAAGCGGTGAGAAGCAGAGTGGCCAGGGACCATTAGGAGATGCGAGCATGGGAGAGGGAGCTGAACAGGGCGGGACTAAAGTTGGGCCAAGCTGATCATCATGCAAATCTTTGGTGATATTGCTTGCGGGTAAACAATCGAACCTCACCAGAGCTTCCAACCCCTACTTGATTGGTTGACAATGGCTGTTGATACCTAACACTGCTTAGCATGCTTGTTAACACCCACATGAGGGCGAAGCTAGCATGGCAAGGTGAGTTACCGCTGTAGCGACCCGCACAGACAGCTGTGTGTTATGTGTTAGGCTAGGAGGTGGTTGTGTTGTACTGACCAGTACCCGGTGTTCGGGGGTCCGACATGTCAATCAACCTGCTATCTGCCAATCACGGGAATGCCTGGAATGTTCTGATGCCGGGCATCCTGGTGGTTGGCGGTGTGGCGTGGAGGGGGGTTGGGCAGGGGGGTGGAGCATTGGAAGTTAAGACCAGGTTCAGCCTTTGGTTCTCTCTCTCTTACGTCTGGGCTTCCCAAGAGAAGGTCACGATTGGCTTGTGGGTTATCTGTCATCTTTTTGGCGTGTGCTACGGCCCAAACAGTAGCCTGTGTGAAGTTGGTTTAATAAACCGTCAATTCGCAAACTCAAGCCTCTGTCTGGACAATTGTTCATTTATGATCTAGTCAGGTCATTACAATAGTGTATCTCAGCTGGAGTAGCAGGATAAAGTGGCTCACGCTCTGCTCACTCTGTCTAAAAGTTACACTTCCAGTGTAACAGGTAAAAATATATTTTGCGAAGCTCCTACGGAAATGACTTACAGTTCGGGTGTATTCAGTTTAACAAATAATCTGCCTAATGGGACAACCACACAGCAGGCTCAACATGCCCGGCTGCAATACATGTCATAAACTGTCCGTCTTTCACTTAAACAATGGGGACGAACCAGACATATCTGTTTTAGGCTACGCCTAATAGAATTACTTACATTGTTGTTGTTTTCAGTAAAATAGAAATCACGAGAGCAGGAGTCCAAAAAAAACCTCCTTGACCAATCAGATTCACGGAAATCACAGGTCATGTGGGTCGGGTGTGGAACATATTTTGAAGCAGCCCAATTGATGACCACGCCCCTTGGAAATCTAATTGGCATAATACACAAATCTCCATCAAAATCTGTCTGTTCAAACTCGAGATATCAGTTTATTTGCATGGTGTGGTGGAGATTCAACACCAGGGACACCTGATGTCAATATGAAATTAATCACTCTTTATTATGATGTCTGGAGAGGTTCACAAACTCAGTCCAAGCTTGATGAAAACTCTGCCAAGGGTGTTCCCTTTCAGTCAGTATGTAATGCTACACAAACCAGTCATACAAGAATAATTAACATTATTCATTACAAACATTGGTTCCTGCATGTGACTGAGTGACACCTTACATTTATATACATTTAACATTTAAGTCATTTAGCAGACGCTCTTATGGTTCTGGGCGTACTGTGTTGCATCACCAATGTTCTGACATCCAGTGGAACAGCCATGTTTACACTGTGTTGCATCTAAATCATTAAGGGGGCGTAGAAGGATTGCTTATCCACATGTTCTCTTCTTCTCTCAAAGCTGAGTTGAAACTGAGATAATCCTTTTGGTTCTGGGCGTACTGTGTTGCATACGCAATGTTCTGGGCGTACTGTGTTGCATACGCAATGTTCTGGGCGTACTGTGTTGCATACGCAATGTTCTGGGCGTACTGTGTTGCATACGCAATGTTCTGGGCGTACTGTGTTGCATACGCAATGTTCTGGGCGTACTGTGTTGCATACGCAATGTTCTGGGCGTACTGCCAATTGGTCTGAAGAGATCACAGTCAAAAATGTTCCCTCACACTCCCTCCTTTTACCACTTCTGTGGTAACGATTGTAACATTTTAAGGTAATCATTAATTTATGGCTTAAACTATCAAATGAGGTTCTATCGCAATACTTCTATTAAAGTAAGCTAAATCAACACATAAAACCTGATCGTTTATCCTTTCAAAACCTTCATTCTAGTAAGTCAATCAGTTACATACATGCTTCATTACACAATTTAATTTATGGAAATACTATCATCATAATGAAGGTAAAATCTACAGGCAAGTTTGTACTTCTATCAACAGGAGTGAATATATTAAAAAAACACACACACAAGGGATCCGTAGACTCAGAGGTAAATACATCTCTCAATGTTTAATCATTGTTTCCATAGCTCTTAACACAAGCAGGTGTATCTTTAACCCTAAACACCAGATGGCAGCCTTTCATTTAATATCAGTCCCAAGGCTCAATCCCACTATGTACCATGTGGCCTTGTATTGAAACTTTAGATTCTTCAAATTACTCAAATATTGCATTATTAGACTGCTATCTGAAAGCCACTAATAACACATACTGTCAACACTGAGGAAATTGGACGTCAACTGATAGACCACTGTCTTTATTACTTTCAACGAGGACCCTTCTACTCTTTCTTGCAGGGAAACCCTCAACCACTACTGCTAATACACACAGATCACTCTCAAACAATGTTCTGCTTTTAAAAATAAAACAATAATGAGAAAGTTTCCATGTTTGGAGGGCATTGTTAACGGGTTAACGTAATTAACATGAACACATTCAGCATCTCCTGGCTTCCACATATAGCCTGCAAGCCACAGATCTTTGGAACATTTACATTAGAAAAATAATAATACATCCATGTAATATAGGCTACACCTTCACATTAAATCCATAATTTATTTTAGATAGGTCTAAAGTAACATGAAATTAAGAAAATGTAGCCTATTTCAGAAGAACAGTGTAGCTTACTGAGTTGTCTTTATGTCAGGTCCTGATCTGGCTATGCCATATGGTTGTGGGCTGCACTAGTTCTTTTAGCAGACAAGATTTGCTTAGAATTCCGTGGCATTATTTTATAGTATAAAGAATCAAATTTAACAATGCTGAATAAAATAGAAAGGATATTTTCTCCAAACGATTTGAGTGCGCACGTGCGGCAATTCTGTGTTGAGCGGTTAACAAAGAAATAGGTACTTCTATATACTTAATTTAGAGGTACTACTGAAACTGTAGTTGTTCAACAAACGTTGGGCTATATGTTTTGATTCTTAATACATTGTAAGCTTGCACGATGCAACTCTAATGATGATTTGAAAAAAGTCGCTTGAAAGGCATGAGATCTGCTTTGTTTTGTTGCGCCGGCTGTAAACACTTCGTCACTCTCTCATTCACAATTTGAGAAGCTATAGATAATGCCTTATATTTCCCAGAGGCATCCCCTTTGTGTGGCCATAATGCACACAAAAAAGCCATGCCTTTTATACAGCCCTTCTCCCTAAATGCTGCCCGCTCTGAAGCACCTCTCATTCACACGCCTCTCCATCAAATGATCAGGTCTTTCTCATAGGATACAGGAGGCAGACACATCGGGGACGCAACTGTGCACGTCCTTATCCAATTCCGAGGTGCATATTGAAGATATTGGAACAATTGGGCTATTTATTCACATTGTAAGTGCAGCAATGTGCACACAGCAGTATGCTTTAAGCGCAAACGTTCCATTAGCGGAAAACACAATTCTCAAAAGTGACCACAAATGCATTTATGCGTTTAATGCTTTTATTATAAAGGTGCATTTTATGGTAAAATTATCTGCCCCAAACTTGAAACTCACTCGCTGCATACAGTATGTATGCCAGTTAGGCTCTACACTCGTTGTAAAGCGAATTAATGTACTTAATTTTAGACATTTTTGGGCCACTTTAGTTGTGATACAAACCTTATCAAAACATATAGGCCTATGGGCTCGGTTACTACTGTCACACCCTGACCATAGAGAGCTTTTATTCTCTATGTTGGTTAGGTCGGGGTATGATTAAGGGTGGGTTATCTAGGTTAATTATACTTCTATGTTGGCCTAGTATGATTCCCAATCAGATGCAGCTGTTTATCGTTGTCTCTGATTGGGGATCATATTTCGGTCGCCATTTTCCCATTGTGCTTTGTGGGAGTTTGTCTTGGTATAGTTGCCAGTATCAGTGTCACAGTTCGTTAGTGCCCGGTATTGTTTTTGGTCTTTTAGTTTTTCTCTTCCTAATTAAAAGCATGGAAACATACCATGCTGCATCTTGGTCCTCTCCTTATAACGTTCGTGACAACTAAATGAGGTGTGCTACTATGAATCAAAAAAGCCCCCCCCCCCAAAAAAAGCTTTGTTTCTTGCCTTAAGATGGGCATCATTCACAAGTGATAGGCTAATTTTGTCACCCATCAGGCTATTCTTGATTTGATCTTTTCTTTAAATATACTAAATATATGTGTGAAATTTGTTTTGATTTAGACCATTTTCATGCACCTGTTTCGAAAAACAAGGTCAGGAGAAAAAATACATTTCTGCACTTGAGTTTGAGTTTATTTTATTTTTACAGGGACAGTGGACATTAATCAACGTTTCAGTAAAAGTGCCGGTTTTAGCCAGCCGGCAAATTTTCAACCGCAGTCCCTGGAAAGGTTATTAAAAACAATTACAATATAGACAATCATTGAGCAGTGAGCACACAGAGCAACATAGGACAAGCAAGATGTGGCATACAGACAGAGCAACATATGACAAGCAAGACGTAGCATACAGACAGAGCAACATAGAACAAAAAGCAGCAAGACAAAATTCATAAAAGCAACAAAGTGTTTCCACACCTCACAAGCTACAGACAACATGGAAAGCGGCAATACACAGCTTGGGATTATGATCACAAATCTGATTGACCTTTAGCCATGTATTCATACATTTTGTGAAAGTGTGATATGTGGTGCAGTTATGTGTGTCTTAAGGCAGTGTATTCCAGACATGGGAAGCTCTCACAGAGAAAGCGGATTTACTGAAGGTGCTTTTCCTTAAGGGAACTATACAGTCACCTCTCATGGCAGACCTTGTGGATCTGCTGCCATATGTTTGGGTTTTTTGATTAACAAAAATACTGAGTGGAGGGGGAGCCAGGCCATTTAGGATCTTGAATACAAGACATGTGTCAGTGTATTGCACAAGATTTTCCCAACTCAGGAGCTCATGCTTTCTGAGGATGTACCAGTGATGATGGCTATTGGGCTTCCTATCAAGCACGTTGAGAGCCTGTTTGTAGACAGACTGAATAGGTTTTAATGTTGTACAGCAAGCTTGGGCCCAACTAGTCAAGCAGTATGTTAAGTGGGGGAGTATCATAGATTTGAAGTACAGTTTTATTACCTCTGTAGTCAAACAATTTCGTATAAATCGGAAATTAGCTAGGTTGAATTTGGTTATCTGAATGACCTTTTTCACATGCTTTTTAAAAGAGAGGTTGGAATCAAGTATGATGCCAAGGTACTTACAATCAGATACCACCTGGAGCTTCTCCCCTGACACATAGACATCTGGTTCAATAGCATCTGTTGCCCACTTTATGAAGAACATACAAAGAGTTTTTTTCACATTGAGATGCAAACACGAGTCACTGAGCCACTTTGTAACCTGGACCATTACTGTAGTGAGTGCACTTAAATAGCAAACGGAGGACGCTTTTCCTGTTGTCCATTTTCATGCCAGCCAGGTAGGCTTTACTCCTGTTGTAAAGATAAGCAAAGTGCTTAATATTTGCTTGATATTAGGAAAGTTGAGAAATAAATATAGTAGGCCTAGCCTATAGAAACCTGATGGGAACCTCCTCTTTTTAATAGAGGCCATTACATGTTTTCATGTGCAATTGTATATCCTATAGAAATGTTGTGCAACATGAGCTCATGGGCTCTCATGAAGTGTTTGATTAGATTTTCGATTACACTTGCATTGATGTCAGAGTGATTAGAGGGACAATACATTGCAGAGTACCAGGCAGTTAGCACGTTTGGTAGTCTACTAATGACCATCAGCTGCATCAGTGCTTGGAGAAGTCTAATTTGACTGCCTTCATGCCGGTTGGCAATGATACAGTACTTGTACCATTGTACTTATTAGCACTCCTGTGCTAATGCAGGGGGCCACACTGCACCACCGTAACTGGCGAGGCCCCAACTTCTCCTGGATCATCTGCAGTGTGACACGTGGATCCAGGTATCTCTCAGCAACCTTCACCGCAGTGGGGATGGTTAGAAGAACTTGGTACGACCCTCTCCAACGGGGGTTCTGACAACTCTTTCTCCTGAAGTCTTTGACCACCACGAGATCACCTGGGATCAAACAGTGCCCAGGTCCACCTGCCAGGTTCGGCAAAGACGCCTTCACCCAGGGGAGAGTGGAGGCTCTGGACCGCAGACCGTCGCTGGAGGCTCTGGACGGCAGACCGTCACAGGCAACTATACCTAGACAAGATCCCACAAAGCACAATGGGGAAATGGCTGCCTAAATATGATCCCCAATCAGAGACAACGATAAACACCTGCCTCTGATTGGGAACCATACCAGGCCAACATTGATCATTAATCACCTAGATAACAAACCCAAGTCACTGTCACGTCCCAACCAATATAGAGAATAAACAGCTCTCTATGGTCAGGGCGTGACAGTTGACTTACTGAAATTCAGTAGACGTGTCCCTCAGAGGTTTGCCGGATCAGGTATCTTCCCCGGGCACCTCTCAGTAAAAGTCTGGTCTGGGCGGGTCCAGGTCGTCTTTGGTCAGACAGGAATCTCCCTCACACTGTCACACGGAATGCGCCACCAGTGTTCCCTCACAGACCTTCACTGACGCCAAGATCGTGACAAGATTTAGATGAGGTTTAGGGGTTTTAGATGAGGTTCAGGGTTTTAGATGAGGTTCAGGGTTTTAGATTAAGTTTAGGGTTTTAGATGACGTTTAGTTCTACCTGGTTTATGTTGGAGAGGCATCCATTAAAGAACAGGCTGTGTTCTATTAGACAGCTAACTCTCAATCCACGATATAGCAGATAATGTAAAGACATAACACATATGTTTTTTTATAACACCAGACTAATTGATAATGTAATAAGCTGCACTGGTCAACCAAAACAGCTCCCACAATCTTATTATTATCAATTAATTTCAGCCAATCATCATTCATTTGTTTCAGTGCCATACATGTTGAGTGCCCTTCCCCCTTAAATGTACACAAAGGGCTAATATCAATAACGTGCATTTCAATCTCTCCTGGCTCAAAGTAGAGGAGAGATTGACTGCATCACAACTTGTCTTTGTGAGAGGTATTGACGTGCTGTGAGGACACATGTGCACAGACACACACACACACTCTCTCTCACACACACACACACTAAGATTGTAGTATTGTACATTTTATATTGTAAATGTGTAATATTAGAGTAATAACGTAATAATTTATTGTATGATGTATTGGTTTATTTATGATGTAGGGTGTTTTGTTGTGATGTAATTGTTTTGTTCCTGTTTGGACCCCAGGAAGAAGAGCTGCTAAATACTCTAAATACTAAATACTTTTGCCCGAGCGTCAGACACTCCTATTCATTTCAAGTCAAATCAAATGTTAGTCGTCACATGAGCTGAATACAACGGGGATCAACTTTACCGTGAAATGCTTGATTACGAGCCCTTCTCAACAAAACCGAGTAAAACAATTATGAAAATAGTAACACAAGGAATAAAATACACAAGAATGGAGCTAAATACAGGGGTACTAGTACCAGATCAATGTGCAGAGGTACAAGGTATTTATGTACATACATGAAGGCAGGGTAATGTGACTAGGCATCAGGATAGATAATAATAAGTTATTTGAGGTAGATATGTACATGAAGACAGGGTAATTGACAAGGCATCAGGATAGATAATAATAAGGTATTTGAGGTAGATATGTACATGAAGACAGGGTAATGTGACAAGGCATCAGAATAGATAATAATAAGGTATTTGAGGTAGATATGTACAATTATTATATGAAAATGAAGGCAGGGTAATGTGACTAGGCATCAGGATAGATAATAATAAGGTATTTGAGGTAGATATGTACATGAAGGCAGGGTAATGTGACTAGGCATCAGGATAGATAATAATAAGGTATTTGAGGTAGATATGTACATGAAGGCAGGGTAATGTGACAAGGCATCAGGATAGATCATAATAGGTATTTGAGGTAGATATTACATGAAGGCAGGGTAATGTGACAAGGCATCAGGATAGATAATAATAGGTACATAGATATGTAC
The DNA here is from genome assembly GCF_036934945.1 of Oncorhynchus masou masou. Classification (NCBI taxonomy): domain Eukaryota; kingdom Metazoa; phylum Chordata; class Actinopteri; order Salmoniformes; family Salmonidae; genus Oncorhynchus; species Oncorhynchus masou. The sequence goes on from NC_088225.1 coordinate 31,053,369, forward strand.
ATGAAGACAGGGTAATGTGACAAGGCATCAGGATAGATAATAATAAGGTATTTGAGGTAGATATGTACATGAAGGCAGGGTAATGTGACAAGGCATCAGGATAGATCATAATTAGGTATTTGAGGTAGATATGTACATGAAGGCAGGGTAATGTGACTAGGCATCAGGATAGATAATAATAAGGTATTTGAGGTAGATATGTACATGAAGGCAGGGTAATGTGACTAGGCATCAGGATAGATAATAATAAGGTATTTGAGGTAGATATGTACATGAAGGCAGGGTAATGTGACGAGGCATCAGGATAGATAATAATAATAGTCAAATAAAGAGCAGAGTAGCAGCATATGATGTGTAAAAGTGTGTGTGTGTAGTGTATGTCAACATGTGTGGGTTTTGTGTGAGAGTGTACGTTCAGTGTGCGTGTACAGTACGTGCTGTGTATTTATTTGGAGTCGTGTGGGTGTGAATATAGTCACTGTAAGAGAGGGTCAATGCATGTAGTCCGAGTCACCAATTAATTTACTATTTAGTCGTCTTATGCCTATTAAGCAGTTTTATGACTTGGGGGTAGAAGCTGTCTCAGAGCCCGTTGGTCCAAGAGCTGATGCAGGGACTTTAAGGCTTACAGGGTTAGAGTTGACACAAGTGGTTTCTTCTACAGAAAACCACAAAATTTTAAGGGATTCCAGTAAAAAAATGATCTTTCTGGTTTATACCCATTTTTTAAGTGAAAGATGGACAATTTATGTCCATTATGGCAGCAAGGCAAGTTGAGCCTGCTCTGTTGTTGTCCCATTAGGCAGGGAACTTTTAACAGAAAACAACCAAACTGCAAAGAATTCCAGGGGCGTCACAAAATACATTTTTTTAAGCCTCCTACACTGGAAGTGTAACTTTTAGTCAGGGCGAGCAGAGACACATTTATCCTATTACTCAGGCCGAGATACACTATTTAGCGGTAACTAACCAGCCTAAACACACCAGCTTCGCCCTCATGTGGGTGATAACAAGCTAGCAAGCATGCTAGGTAGTGCTACACATAGTCAGAAAACTAGATTTTTCAGCTTCTTTCCTGTTGTTTAATTAAGAGACCGACAAGTTCTGGCATTTCTGTGTGTAAACAACAATTTTCCCTTTTTCAGGCAAGTTACCAAAATCATCAGTTAACCAAGAAAGACTGCAGGCTTGGCCAATAGGGATGTCCCTTTCAGACCTTATCAATCTCTGTGTAGGGTAAGACAGTGATTAATCACTTGCAAAACGGTTTTATATGGGCCATAATGAGAACAGAGTTTGTCTAATCAGAACACCTATGAAATGTATTAAAACAACTAGAAAATTACATTTACAGAAGTAAATGTGGTATGCTTGCTAGTCTAGAAGTATTTATTGTGAAGTAGTACTTATTGTGAAGTAGTAGTAGTAGTATTGGTAGTGATGGCAGTAGTAATGGTAGTAATATAGTGTTTTATAGGCTACGTGTTCTTTATAGTGAGATATTTTGGGGTGGTTGAAACTTTAAACAAGATTACAGGGTTTTCTCTTAATGCAACTCCGTGCAGTCAACGGCAATATGTGGCCCCATCTGTTTTAGCTATAATTCCAGGAGCCACTTGTGGATTTGACAGCTCTGACACGGTTCCACCTCAGACACCGCCAAAACAACTGCTATGCGGATGTTGGCTAAAGAGGATCTGATTGGGGCGGCAGGGTAGCCTAGTGGTTAGAGCGTTGGACTAGTAACCGAGTTGCAAGTTCAAATCCCAGAGCTGACAAGATACAAATCTGTCGTTCTGCCCCTGAACAGGCAGTTAACCCACTGTTCCTAGGCCGTCATTGAAAATAAGAATTTGTTCTTAACTGACTTGCCTAGTTAAATAAAGGTAAAATAAAATAAAAATGGAATAGAGCCCTTAGTCTCTAAGAGCTTTGCACACCTGGATTGGGCAATATTTACCCATTATTCTTCCAGAAATCTTCAAGCTCTGTCAAAGTGTTGGGGATCATGGCTCGACAGCAATTTTCAATGACATTTCAGTCAAAACTAATGTGACCAGTCAGGAACTTTGTAGATTATTGTTTTTCTGAAAGGTGCATTCCTCTCCCAGTGTCTGGTGATCGCGAGGGCCCCGCGGTGGCGGCCGTAGGCCACGGGGGACCACTCGATTTTGCCGTTTTTTGACAGCAACGGCGTCTCCCGTTGGTCCGGGGCCGAGGAGATCTCTTCCTCGCGTCGGTCCTCGTGCTCGTCCTCGGGCGGCTCTTCCTCGGGCTCTTCCTCAGAAGAGGGAGAAGAGGCATCGTCGACCTCGCGGCGCCCGGGGTTGTATTCCTCTCCGTCTTCGTCTTCTGAAACCTCTTCCTCCTCCTCCTGGCAATCCGAGTAGTCTTCTTGGTCCACGCTGGAAAATATCTGTTCTAGAACCTGCGCGGCCGTAAAACGCACGGCCATGGCCGCTCGGCTCCACTGATCGGATCCGCTCGGGGAAGAGCGCACTTGGCACGGTTGGGGGCCGGTCACTGTGCGTGTGTGTGTGGGGGGGGGGTGGATGCCGCTGACAATATTAGTAATATTAGTATCCTCTCTACGTAGGCCCGGCCAGCCGGCTTCACGGGAGACCGAGTCCCGAAAATGCACGAGGCTCGCTTGCGCTCTCCTGTGTAGCTGTGTGCAGTTGACCCACCTCACCCGAGCAACAATAACACTCGGATGCTCTCTAGCACACAGTGGAGCACGTCTGGACATGTGCAGCGGCTGGCTGGGTCGCTCTGACCCACCAGCGCACAACCTCGCCACACTCGCAGACACTCTACTACGCTCAACGGCATACGCCTCGCCAGTGGCTGACAGGGTCGCTCTGACTCGCAGAGCACAGAGCGCAGAGCGCCAGCCCTGGAAACACAGGGCCTGGGTCGCACTGACCCACGAGCGCAGAGCACAACTCTAACATTCGGCTGCTCTCTTGCACACAGCTGAGCACGTTTGGACCTGTGCCGTGGCTGGCTGGGTCGCTCTGACCCACGAGCGCAGAGCGCAGAGCAGGGAGCCGGGCACAGCCTCGCCACACTCGCAGACACTCTACTACGCTCGACTCGCCAGTGGCTGAAAGGGTCACTCTGACTCAGGAGCGCAGAGCGCAGAGCGCGAGCCCTGGAAACACAGGGCCTGGGTCGCTCTGACCCACGAGCGCAGAGCGCAGAGCGCAACTATAACACTTGGCTGCTCTCTAGCACACAGCGGGGCACGCCCGGACCTGTGTAGCGGCTTGCAGGGTCGCTCTGACCCAAGAGCGCAGAGCAGGGAGCCGGGCACAGCCTCGCCACACTCGCAGACACTCTACTACGCTCAACGGCATACGCCTCGCCAGTGGCTGACAGGTTCGCTCTGACCCGTGAGCGCAGAGCGCAGAGCGCAGAGCGGGGGAGCCGGGCACAACCTCGCCACACTCGCAGACTCTCTACTACGCTCAACGGCACACGCATCGCCAGTGGCTGGCACGGTCGCGCTGACCCGCGAGCGCAGAGCACAGAAAGGGGAGCCCTCCACACACAGGACCTGGGTCACCCTGACCCCAGGACCACGGGAGGGTTAAACGGTATGAGTTCCTCTTTGGTCAAACTACTCTCTGACCTCTCTGAGACTTTACTCACTTTTTCGGGCAAGTGACCATAATCTTTGAGCAACCAATAGATACTGCTGACTTGGCCGATGGGAAAGTGCCTTTTAGACCTGAAATTAAATCTCTGGATAGGATATGACATAGTGATTAATCACATAGTTTTAAACTCCTGAAAAAACTCCTGGCCCTATAGGGAGGATGAAAACTTCAAATCAGCAGCAACCTTCAAATCAAAGTTTGTTTGCTTGTGTACATCGATGTGCAGCGAAATGCTTGTGTTTTCGAGCTCCCAAAGTGAAGTAATATCTATAAATTAAAAAACAACACACAAATAATCTAAAAACTAAAACAATGAATAATTATCAGAACGAGCAATATCAGAGTCTGAAATATAGACAGTCTGGATAGTAAATGCATAGAAAAGGTGTGGAGAGCAGTAGTTATAGTAAAACCTTGTACTTGTTCATATGAATTATATTTTAAAAGGGGGTTTCGTTACACAGACAACCGTGATTAGACAATAGAACTAACAGGACTGAGCTTGCTTTAGGCAGGGTTGCATCATGTAGGCCCATGGATGGAAACAGCCAATGCCCCAAATCCTAAAATTCCATCCCTGTGTAGGCCTATATACATTTGTAATTAAGTGACAGGTCCATTAACACAGTCTAGCCTATGTCATCACTATTTGGATTAAAGAAGTTGATCACATTCACATTTTCTCATAAGACAAATACATTGTCTTAGGCTATAAATATATAACTTTCCCACTTTGGTTCCCCTGGGCAGATGCTTCTACACCTGCATTCCTTGCTTTTTGGGTTTTCAGGTTGGGTTTCTGTATAGCACTTTGTGACATCAGCTGATGTACATTTGATTGAATTGTGCTTTAGTTGATCAGACATTTGATCATTGATTGATTGACTTTGTTTCCCCTGGGCAGATGGGACAAGGTGTATAGAGGCCTACAGTTGATCAGACTGATAGCATCCAGGATCTCTCAGATCTCTAACGTTGAGGTGTAGGCTGCTACAACATTGTTACCACCACTTTGTTTCCCCTGGGCAGATGGGACAAGGTGTATAGAGGCCTACAGTTGATCAGACTGATACTGCAGGTCAGATCACTAATGTTTAGGTGTAGGCTGCTACAACATTGTTACCACCACTTTGTTTCCCCTGGCCAGATGGGACAAGGTGTATAGAGGCCTACAGTTGATCAGACTGATACTCCAGGTCAGATCACTAATGTTTAGGTGTAGGCTGCTACAACATTTCTCTGAAGACTTTTGCTTGTGTCTTTCTGCTACAACATTTCTCTAAAGACTTTTTGATGTGTCTTTAAGTTATTTTCTGTTTGCTAAAATAATACCTTATGAAAGTGGAATGTGCACTCTGCTTTCTATAGACTTGTGCCATGCCTGACCTGCGATTTCTGGGAATCTGATTGGACACAGAGGTGGCAGTGACCATTTTTTGTCTCCTGATGGTACCCAGGTAACATTTTGGAACCTAGTTGTAGCAGGGGCCTTAACTCCTTCATCTTGTGAAAATTGGCCTGTATGGATTGAGAAACATTTTTATTTTGCCAACAGAAGAACTATTAAAAGGATATGCAAGACATGGTAGCAATTGGAAAGGAACACCAAAGGTGAGGACAAAACAGTTCACCTGACACAAGACTGAATCCAAACATTACACTGTTGAATTTATGTGCATTTTACATTTACTGCACTATTTACAGCATTTGTCAATAACGAAATCTGAAAATACTCTGTAAACGTTAAGTAACATAAATAAGAATATTCATTCACATTTTGGATTAGGTGCAAGATAAGAAAGAACGATTACAAGGGTTTGAGTGAGAGGTCCCACTGGTGTCTCCAAGTGGCAACACAACTCTCCAAACTGTAGACCGTTCCTAAATCATTTCAATGCTCTATTATGACTCAAGAAAATAGCCTTAAACTTTAAGGCTCTTTTTTGAGCGCTCCTAGCTTGCCATTGAGGAACTGAATCAAGCACACTTGTGGTTTCCAATCCAAAAACATTCCATTATAAATCGCAATCTGGGTTAGGTGGGTGTGCATCATTTGAAAGGTATTCTATTGCCAACAAGGCAGTGTTAGCCCAGCTAGCACATAACATTCTGAGAACCATTTCTTTCTTCGAGCTTGGTGTGAGTGAGGTCGTCCTATGGTTATTTTGCGTAACATCTTCCACCAATGCAGGCCCATCATTAGGGGTGGACCTTAAGTGTTCTCGTCCACCGCACCTTACCTTCTTGCCTGTCCAAATAAAATATTAAAATATTGATAATTTATTTGACAGACATGCATGTGTAACAGTATAACTTTTGGCCGTCCCCTCGCGAACCAGGGACCCTCTGCACACATCAACAACAGTCACCTACGAAGCATCATTACCCATCGCTCCACAAAAGCTGCGGCCCTTGCAGAGCAAGGGTCTCAGAGCAAGTGACGTCACCGATTGAAAAGCTATTTCGCGCGCACCGCTAACTAAGCTTGCGGTTTCACATCCGCTACACATGCAGATAGAACGAATGTATCTGACGTTGTCTGGACAAAAATAGTACGGCATGTCATACTATTTCTGGCCAGACAGCATCAGATACATGGGTCACGTATAGTAAGACAGAGTGGCGCTGTTTTGCTCGCACAGATGTTTTCTCTGGTATGATAGTTTCAGCAGAGAGGAAGAGTCGAAGCGAGAGGACACACTCTCACAAAAATATCTGTGCAGAATGAGCCCAATGCGTTTCTATGGGCGTTAAATGCAGACCTAAGCTTGTCGCCTGCCTGCCTTCCTGCCTTTGGAACGACTCCCATTGTTAGGGCGGAGACATGAGCATCTCGTCATTATAACAGATATCTGGTTTCAGTACAGTTGCGAATTGGAAAGGAACGTTGGTGGGTGCACAGTGCACTGTTCGGATGCTGGGTTCCCCTAAATGAAATGTATTTTTTGCCAACATTATATAATTACTCCTGTCTAAAAAAACAAACAATTGAAAATACTTCACCAGAGACCATGACTTAACCATAGAGTATAATTAGCTTCTTTAAAAAAAATAGCTCTGTATTGTTTCAAATTACAAGTGTGTAGGCCAGGCCTATTTTATTGGGAAGGCCGAAATTGTGTTCGCACGCGTGGCCGTAGAAATACTTGATTATTGAGTTGTGGCTGTCAGTGAAAAGCAACTAAAAAATATGTGGAGATAAAGTGTTTTGACTATCATTTAAAATATTGAGATGGAGAAGGGGAGGGGTGTGTGGCGGGGGAGGGGTGTGTGGCGAGGATATGGCGCGTTTCAGTCCAGAATGCATATGCACTCAGCTCTCTAGAATGTGCTCAGCTCTCCCAACAATTCTTTCACATTCATTGTTTCATTGTGTGAATTGTTTGCCCTTTGTTAATTTTGATAAATTCCCCATTACATATGTAGCAGTAGGCCTAGTAATTGTACTGTTAATACCCATCGTTTGGTTACATAGATTTCTGTTAATTCAGGTATTAATTACATTCATTTACCGTTCTCACTTTCCGAGTGGAAACATTATTTGCAGAGTTCAACCTGCTACACTTTATTTCATAACCATCATTTACGAGTTTTGTCATTTTCCCATTAACCTTTGTTTGGAGTGCCCGATGTGTGCAATGAGCATGTGTCTGGTTTCTCTCTCCTGATAATGTCGAGTGAGCGCGCACCTGAGCGTGCATAAAGCAAGCCGAACTGACCTGCTGTGGGCAAATGTAGGAAAGTGCCCATTAGGGGATATCGGATTTCTGATTGTCTTAACTCACCACGTCCACCACTAATAAGCTGAGCTTCTCAGTATTTGTTTCTTCACCCCACACAGTAGACCTGAGTCAATGAAGTCTGTTTTTTTTAAACATCCATTACAAATAAGAATTGTTCCTCACAGTGTTTGAAAAATCTTTCCAACACCCGATAATCACCAAGCCTCGATGTGAAAATATCATGATCTGATGATCCAGCCATGGATGATCCCATATATCCAGTGGAAACGAAGTTTTTTAAAGCTGTCTGATACTCTGAAGGCCCAGAATAAGCCTACTCTAGTTGATACAAGGTTGCAAGTTCACTAGCAACAGCTTCAGCCCAAACCCAGTTGATTGATTTGGTAGCCTACAATGTTGCACTTCACCAACGATGGCTCAAGTCAAGACAGATAGAAAGGGGGGCAGATAGGCAGAGAAGATAGATTAATGTGATTGATAGAACCTGCATTTTCATCAGGATATTTTCTTCTGTTTTTATTTGTTGGGTTTAGGACTATGTATGTTCCTTAGTTGAAGATGGAAGTTACTCTATAGGCCTCATTCTGCATTGGCCTATAGGCTATCTCTGAGTTCCATGCGTTAATTTATTTAGCCACCAATGAATGAATCACGGTGTATTAATGTGTCCATATGGCAGAGGCTAGTACTCTTGCATTAGGTGAATTTCAATTCTGATTTTTATGATTAACCAAGTAAAAAACATTTAGAAAAACAAAAAGGTTATTATCGAAATGTAACTGTTCCACGAAATGCTGTTATGAAAATAATCAACTGGTCGGCAGATCGGTAGTAATAGTAGGATAAGTTGTAAGCTTCCCCAAAATTGAAACTCACGAGTGGCCTATGGTCTTTACTCTTACACCCATAAAAAATGCGTGCCTGCATATAGAAATTAAATGCCCTTCCAACTGATTCCTTCTCGCGCTGGCCCTGCCAAAACTTTATGGGAATGGTGCAGGATACCCAGCAAGCACATAACGTTCTGAGAACCATATGTTTCTTAGGTTTGAATTTCAGTACTTCCGCATAATGTTTCCTACGGGTTTGCTCATGGTTCTATGTAAAGTAATGTTCTCAAATTTTCCAGGGAACATTAAGAAACAATGTTCTCCTGTGGGAATTGCAGTACTTCAACATAACATTTTCTACAGGTTTCCTTGTGGTTCTTTATAAAGTCATGTTCTCAGCACATTAAGAAAACGTTCTATAAAAACCACAAGAAAACATTGGTAATGCTCAAAGAACGTTCTAAAAATGTTATTTAAAAACATAAACATTCTGTTCTCAACGTCAACAAAACTTCATCTATCCTGTGTGTGTGTTTAGGTGTGTTTCCTGTACCACACCTGATCTTAATGAGTGCTTTTTTCCTTTGAAATGGGGTCTGTTTCAATGGACTAAAATGAACAGCTACGTATGAGTTAAAGATACATGGCATGCTTGCTCCATCCTGTTGGTGCAGTGGACAGCTGGAGCGGAGTTAGAGCGTTCTTAAATCTGACTGAAGCGCAGAGCAAGTTGCCCAAAGGCTGGAGCATCGGCCTTCTCGACCGCCTCCAATATTGCTCCATTACCACTCCAGTAACGCTCACTTCACCAGCTCAGGGCATGCCCGGACCAGCATGCATCTGTAGGCTACTTGTGTGCTGCTTTAGCCCCTTGCTTTAGCTACTGTCGTGGAGTTCACTAAATATTTTCATAAAGAAACTGATAAACACACAGGTGTGAAATCAAGGTGACTTACAAAGATGAGGACCAAGAGAAAGAGAGGGAGTGTGGTGATGTAGTGTCCACAACTAAAGAAGAGAGGGAGTGCAGTGATGTAGTGTCCACAACTAAAGAAGAGAGGGATTGAAGTGATGTAGCGTCCACAACTAAAGAATCATTGTGAAATCTGAAAAGACATCCCGAAAGCATGATGGTGTACTATGTGCACATTCTAACAGAAAGGAATGTGGTGGGTAGCTAGCGAAGTGTGTCATTATAGCAAAAATATTTATAAACTAAAAATAAGATCTCTTAAAAGTTTAATTCATTTTTGTTCTATTATCTTTACAATAGGCTATAACTGATTTTGGCCCAATAGACCTGACATGTTACCTCTTTCTATGAGCTTTCCATTTTGATAGGGTTGTTGTACCATAAAATATTTAGGCCAACCTATAAAATAAAATTTAAAAAAATCTGCACACAGAATGGAGTCTTGAGTACATTCAAGTGCGTGTTCCATGACAAATCTTCTGTTCAGGACAACCCAGGGCATAATGCATGTCACACTAGTAACTGTGGATTAAGCATAGAGCTCATGAACGTTGACACTGTAAATTACATGAGTTTTCAAATATGGAAATGTGAAGTGCACATTCGGATTCAAGGTATGTGGTTTGCTTGTATGACATCAAAGCTGTATTTATTATGATCCTCAAGGTCTCATCTTTCAGAACACAATGACTCCTCTCGATTTAAAGCATTTCCCTCACTCATACAATAACAAATGTGCAAACGTAGCCCAATAGCGGGGTATGGGGCATCTTCTTGTTGTGCATGGTGCTCAGGAGCATGCTCATTTTCTGTTCTTCCTGATTGCACCCACCTGGTGTCCCTGGTCAAAACCAGTCCCTGATTAAAGGGGAACAATTAAAAAATGCAGTGGCGCTGGATTCACGTCAAGGTCCAGAGTTGAGTTTGAGGGGCCTAAGGGCAAGTGAACTGAACTGAGCAGTAGGGAAAGTTGAGCCTGCTTTAAAGTTGCCCCAGGTGTTTAAGAAAAGGAATTCAAACAGGCATATCCTAAAATGGATATTTCTGGTTCATCACCATTGTTTAGGCGAAAGACAGATAATTTATGGCAACTGTGCAAATTGAGCCTGCTCTGAGGTTGTCCCTTTTAATTAAGGAGGGCATTTGTTTCCAATGGAGTTGCTATGGTTCTGGATTAATATAATTCTCAGCCTACCACTGGCTTGGTTCTGACTGTGGGAGGAGCTCAGAGCCTGCAATAAAATGGGCTGATTACATCGAATGAAAACAGAGTTCTAGGTGTTAGTCTGTCTGGGAACATCTTTGCATGTTCTAGTGTAGTTTACAATACAACTGTTCTTTAGCTCCTGAAGGAAACATTTTATTTTACACTATAGATATATTTTCCAAAATGACTGTGTCTGTAAGCAGTTGTTTCATCACTCTGGTCGTTTTGTTCCTTTGGCAGATCGAAGACATTGCAGAAGCTTGCAGATGCGCTCCTGTGCATCTTCAACAGGCTTTTTGCAACGCAGACGTCGGTAAGGACATTTTGGCAATATTTCTGACAGTAAGATGGGCTACAGCCAAGGTTCTCCAACCCTGTTCCTAGAGAGCTGCCATCCTGTAGGTTTGTGATCCCACCTAATTTGCACACTTGTTTCTAATAATTAGCCAGTTGATGAACTGAATCAGGTTTGTTACAACTGGGTTTGGATTGAAAACCTGCAGGAGGGTAGCTCTCCAGGAACAGGGTTTGAGAGCCCTGGCTGTAGCACTGGCTGAGACTCCTGCTACACCAAGTGTTATATTTGCCTCTAGGCCTACACATTATGCCTACAGTTGAATTTTTTAATTTTTTTAACCTTTATTTTACTAGGCAAGTCAGTTAAGAACAAATTCTTATTTTCAATGACGGCCTAGGGTTAACTGCCTGTTCAGGGGCAGAACGACAGATTTTGTACCTTGTCAGCTCGGGGATTTGAACTTGCAACCTTTCGGTTACTAATCCAATGCTCTAACCACTAGGCTACACTGCCAAACAAGTTAATACTCTTTCTACATTTAACCCAAGGCACTCAGTTGTAGTCTAGACTTATTTATATCGACTAGTGGTAGGCTACAGATGCCGTGACTTAATTTGAGCCAGTTTCACACCAGGAACATAGTCCTGCAGCAATGTGTATTGTTATGTGGAATAATATATATTTTTCATTTGTGCAAATCAAGTCTGGCATTTAAGTGAACTTTTTAGGTGGCTTTAAACCTTGAATACACAAGTTTGCAGTTCATGCAATGCAATGATTAAATTAAGATTTGGCCACTGTATATCACTTACCTTGGACAGTTCATTTCTTTCATGTGCTCCTTAAAAGGAATGTTTTCAACCTGAATTGTACTTGAATTAAGGACACACATATTTCTCTGCACATCTTGAGGTCTGAAACATCAGCCAAATGTGGCTTTCGTAGTGTCACGTCCCTTAACTGGTACAGCTGTTAGTAAAAACCTTTTCTACTGTCGTTTCATTAGATCAGGATGTCTGCAGAACACACTGTAATTCCAGTGATAAAGCAACACGTACATCTGTGGTTTACTGGTCCTAATGATAGACAGCTGTGGAATAGAGGGAACTTAACCTTACAGGAGTAGTTGATCTGTTTGGCAAGGATGAATCGTTTGAATATCTTCTGAATCAGACTGAAGTGAAGAGGTTGTCGCTGTCAGCACCTTCTACCCAGACAGGTGGGTGGAGGAGGAGCTGGTGTCATAAGGTCTGTGCCTCAGTCTTCCTACCAGCACCTGGTTGGAACCTGAACATCTGCAGACCAGGCGGGGTTTAGTTAAACTAGGCGTGTTGAATTAAAGGCAGACGACTAGAGCTAGGAATCTAGGACCTGGAGGGATAATGGACTTGTCTGTTGAGCCCAAACAGGGTGAACTTATGCACAACATTTTTAAGACTGTAATATCTTGTCTGTGACGTGTTCTGTTGTCTTAGATCTCATAACGCCCTTAAACCATCAGTGTCTAACTGACCATTGAAAGGAAAATGGGGCTTGTCAGTTAAACCACGTTTCTCTCTTCCAGTGATCAGGGCAAAGGTGGTTGGTGTGGAAGTTGTGTCTGGTAACACCAAGTATGACATCCAACAGATCAAGGTATGATCAGCCTTTTTATTAAGTGGTTGTTCCTTCCTGCACTGACACATTGAAGCCCCCTGAACCCCAGTCTGACAGAGGGGCCCAGTTCTCTCCTTTCCCCTTCAGTGTTTGCAGATCTGGGTTGGCATAAACAGTGCAGTTGTGGAGCTTCCACCATATAAAAAGGAGCTTCAGTAGAAATGCCTCTTGCTGGAAAGCACATTATTCAGTTGCTGTTCCTACCAGTCCTAGACTATGGTGACATCATGCACTGCACTTTATTACTGGTGATGGGGGGGTTTGGTACTCATCCCTGCATTCTCTACCAGGAAGTTGTCTGGCTCTTTGTTACTTTAGTTGATCAATTGCCAGATGTTCTTTTATAAAGCACTTTTACTAACTCTCACTGTACCTAACATTATGACTGACCTTCAGACATTATAGTTAGTCTCTCAGATCAGGGATGTTTCACTCTGGATATTTCATTGGGCTCTCCTGAGTTGGATGAATCTGCTTGAAATATTTTTGCGGAACGATCTTAAATGTTCTAATTGTGACTTGTAGTTGCCTTTAGGGCGACTCAGAATTGTTTTGGACTTTTCTGCTTACCTTGGTCTCTGTGTGACACCCTGATAAAAATGAAGGTTAGATGAAGCAATATTTTTTGATCTGCAAACATCCGGATGGGGTATAGGGAGGGAATTAGGAAACACTTAGTGCCTGAGAGCTGTAGTCAGTTAGGTTAAAGTGTATATTTAGATGTTTGACAGATCCTTTGTTCTCTCCTTGTGATTGGCTAGATGTTCAAAGGTCCTGACCGGGTTATCCACGCCATCTTCACTTCATCCTCCTCAGCCTCGTGTGGTGTGACCCTGGAAATCAACAAGGAGTATCTCTTCACAGGTGTGGTTCTCACTGTTACCCAAGTTCATTGTTATCACTGGTTAACCTGCTCAACCTATGCTTGCAGCATCATGGCCTATTCTGAACTATTGACTTCATCTTGTACAAGTCAAGTGCTTCAGAAAAAATACTTTTTTAATTTAAAGTTTATTCAACTAGGCAAGTCAGTTCAAAACAAATTCTCGTTTGCAATGACGGCCAAACCCTGACGACGCTGGGCCCCTAGTGTGCCGCCCTATGGGACTCCCAATCACGGCCGGATGTGATACAGCCTGGCTCTTCCTGTTACACTTTATAATACCTAATGTTAAGAATTTAAATGTTTAATGCTTAGAAATCTTTACAACTAATGCATCACTTATTTATTATGCTAAATTCTAGTGTACCAGGCTGCATCAATATGTCTTCCTGCTCCAGGGTAAAGTTACCCCCAGGGACAGATCTAGGATCTGTTTCACCCTCTCCCAATTCTAATCTTAACCATTTGTGGGGGAAAGAAGGGGAACTTATCAAATATCAGCAGCATCTGGGGGTTAACTTTTACCCCACAGGTTGTTGACTCACTGTCTTCTGTCTTCAGGCAGCCTAAGTACCGATGGCAGGATGCGTATAGGCATGTGTAACTTTATTCGGTACTGGGACGACTTGAATGGCACACAAAAGAAGAGCTTGACTCAACGCTACCGAACCGGCTGTGCTTGCACGGTGTGTCACAGGAATTATAGTAAAATTACTTTACACCACTTGTTCAATTTTTACTTTGTCACATTGGCTAAACACAAGAGCTTTAGTATTGGGGTAATGATCAGTTGGTGATCTGGGTCTTTCTCTCTCCCTGCTCTGAGCTACAGATCATCCGCTGCTCTTCCCTCCCCTGTCCCGTCAGCGCCCCAAATGAGTGCCTTTGGACAGACTGGTTGTTGCATGATGGCCAAAGCGGACCCCAGGCCAAGTACTCTGCCTGTCTCATGAGTTTTGATGGGTCCTGTTACTGGTACAGGGAGATGGATCCATCCAAGAAGTAGTTCCTGGATATTGACTACTCCATAACTCTACAGGCCTTCCACTCACTGCTCAGTGGCTAAATATGCCTGCAATTTAAAAGCTGGTTACTTGTGCAATAAAAATATACTACTCCTCAAATATAGTGCTCCAAGTATTAATTTATTGTCATTCATCAGTTTAAGCTGGAACCAAAGGTGTTATTGAAACTCAAAAGTGTGATGTCTGTGTTTCTGACTAGAACATTGTTCCTGAAATACCATCCTAAAGCCTGGGTCGTGTTCAGCTGGACACAATATTGTAGAATAAATGTTTTTTACATGGTCTTCCTTGATAAAAATGCAGGTGTGGTTCCCTTCTGCACGTTGAATGCATTTTAATGAAATTGCTGAGAACACTCTCACTTGCTGACAAAGATTGAGTTTTCAGAACCTTGATTCTTAAGTTGTCACTAAGTTTGTTCTTACATTTTTCAATATTTTCTCGGACTCACTACCCACTGGGCAATGTATTCAACACTTGCATCAAAGTGAAACTAATTTTTGGATTTGAGTAGTTCAATCCTTTATTTGATATCCCAACATCTGTGCTGAGTGGGTAGACTATGAATAACCATTCAGAATATTTTTGTAAGCTATGTAATGTATTTAACTAGGTGCGCCAGTAAGAACAAATACTTAATAGCAATGACGGCGTAACCTGGACAATGCTGGGCCATCAAACCGGGGTCTGTAGTGACGCCTCTAGCACAGATGTAGTGCCTTTAGACCGCTGCGCCCCCCGGGAGCCCCCAATGCATGCATATTCACCTCCTTTTCAGCACCAATTGGTAATATGCAAATACTCAATTGTATATTTAACATTTCTAATAGGAAACTGGTTTAGACTATTGGTGAAATAAAAATACTGTTCCGGATTGACTGACCATGTCTAAAAGTAATGGACTATCGTTTCTCTTATTTGAGCTGTTCTTGCTCTTTTACCAAATATATTTTTTCTGTATACCACCCCTACCTTGTCACAATTGATTGGCTCAAACACATTGAGACATTCCACAAATTTATATAAAGCACACCTGTTAATTGAAATATATCATGACGCTGGTTGAGAGAATGCAAAGCTGTCATCAAGGCAAAGGGTAGCTACTTTGAAGAATCTCATAAAATATATTTGTTTAAAGTTTTTGTTTTATTGGTTACATGATTCCATATTTGCTATTTCATAGTTTGTCTTAAATATTCTGCAATGTAGAAAATAGTAAAAATAAAGAAACCCTGGAATTAGTAAGTCAACTTTTGACTGGTACTGTACATCTGTCCAATTGAAAGATAGCCAGCTATATGTTAAGTCAAAATTGTCCAAACCGAAACTCTCACAACTGCAACAATTGACACCATAAAGATAGTAGATATATATATTGTCACACCCTGACCATAGTTTACTTTGTATGTTTCTATGTTTTGGTTGGTCAGGGTGTGATCTGAGTGGGCATTCTATGTTGGATGTCTTGTTTGTCTATTTCTGTCTGGCCTGATATGGTTCTCAATCGGAGGCAGGTGTTAGTCATTGTCTGTGATTGGGAACCATATTTAGGTAGCCTGGGTTTCACTGTGTGTTTGTGGGTGATGGTTCCTGTCTCTGTGTTTTGCACCAGATAGGACTGTTTAGGTTTTTGCACGTTTGTTGTTATGTTAGTTTACTCGTGTATAGTTTCTTTATTAAAGTACAATGAATAACAACCACGCTGCATTTTGGTCCGCCTCTCCTTCTACAGACGAGAATCGTGACATATATATATGCTAAGTATACCCAACATTAGGAACACCTTCCTCATTTTGATTTCCACCCCCTTTTTTGCCCTCAGAACAGCCTAAATTCATGTGGGCATGGACTCTACTAGGCGTCAAAAGCGTTCCACAGGAATGCTGGCCCATGTCTACTCCAATGCTTCCCACAGTTGTGTCAAGTTGACTGGGTGTCTTGGGTGGTGGACCATTCTTGATGCACACGGGAAACTGTTGAGCATTAAAAACCCAGGAGTGTTGCAGTTCTTGACACAAACCAGTGCGCCTGGCTCCCACTACCATACCCAGTGGAGAGTATTGAGATGCATAGACAGCAGGGGGGATTCCAACCCTCCAAGAGCCCAAACATTGAAATGCATTTGGCCAAAACATAGAAATCTATAACGTGCCATACAGTACTGGAATATACTGTACTGTGCTCTACTTTAGTGTACTGTACTTTTGCATACTGCAACTCTGATGCACATGGGAATATCTTTGGTTTGTCTCTGACATTCAGAAGCTGAGCTACGACCTGAAGTCGAAGAATCAAAGAAATTGGATGTTGGTTGGGAAGTATGCCACTTCAACATTCAGTCAGAACTAGCAAAATCTGAAATATCCAACTTGCTAATTCGTTGAATGCGGCACGTGATTAACTACAACCAGATAGCAAGTCAAAAATGTCAGTTTCCTAGTTCTGACTAGCATGTGAACACGGCATCAATCTTCTACAATGTGTGACTATGTTGCTATCAATTGATCTGTTCACTTTGCCTAATAAAATACAGTATGTATGATTCACATAAATGACCATAAAACATAGCTGGGGAAATCGGGTCGAGGATTTATTTTCCCATATCCATCATCATTATTAAATAGCCTATCTAAAATATGTTAGCAGTCTTGTTAAACTATGTCGAAATGCAGGAAATAAGCTTCAAAACAACATTTCCTAGGTCCCTCAAATTGAACAAAATCATGCTGGTGTTGTAATTAATATAGGCTATCTCAATATGTGAAAAGGCAGACCCTGGGGAATAAACCCCTGTTCTACTGTACTGTACCCTACACTGCTGTACCCTACTCTACTGTAGCCTACTCTACTGTACTGAACCCTATTCTACTGTACTGTACGGTACCCTACTGTACTCTACACTGCTGTACCCTACTCTACTGTAGCCTACTCTACTGTACTGAACCCTATTCTACTGTACTGTACAGTACCCTACTGTACTCTACACTGCTGTACCCTACTCTACTGTAGCCAACTCTACTAAACCCTATTGTACTGTACCCTACTGTACTCTACACTGCTGTACCCTACTCTACTGTACCCTACTCTACTCTACTGAACCCTATTGTACTGTACTGTACCCTACTGTACTCTACACTGCTGTACTGTACTCTACACTGCTGTACCCTACTCTACTGTACCCTACTCTACTCTACTGAACCCTATTGTACTGTACGGTACCCTACTGTACTCTACACTGCTGTACCCTACTCTGCTCTGCTCTACTGTACTCTACTCTGCTGTACTGTACTGTACTCTGCTCTACTCTACTCTACTCTGCTGTACTGTACTGTACTCTATTCTACTCTGCTGTACTGTACTGTACCCTACTGTATTCTACACTGCTGTACTGTACTCTACACTGCTGTACCCTACTCTACTCTGCTGTGCTCTACTGTACTCTACTCTGCTGTGCTGTACTGTACCCTACTCTACTCTGCTGTACTGTACTCTACTCTCCTTTACTGTACTTTACTCTACTCTGCTGTGCTGTACTGTACTTTACTCTACTCTGCTGTGCTGTACTGTACTGTACTCTACTGTACCCTACTCTACTCTCCTGTACTGTACTTTACTCTACTCTACTGTACCCTACTCTACTCTGCTGTGCTGTACTGTACTCTACTCTACTGTACCCTACTCTACTCTGCTGTACTGAACTGTACCCTACTCTACTCTGCTGTACTCTACTCTACTCTAGAGTTTCTCTACTCTACTCTACTTGAGTTTCTTACAATTGAAGAAAGGGCCCATGGACTGTTGATCGAGTGGTCTTGGTCTTGAGACCACATCAATTCATTCTTTAACTTGTCATGGTCTCAACTTATTGGGTCTGGGTCTTGGGACAAATGTCCTGGTATAAATCTTGGTCTTCGCTCCTGGATATTATCTTAGTCTTTGGTTTACACACCATAGGCAACCCAATTTGAAGAAGACAATACTTTCTGATCATAGGCTGATTACTCCCAACCCATAGGAATCCCCACCCAGTTGACCACTTTTAAATGGGGGAAGCCCTCGATGGCAATGTCTTTCCCAAAATGAGTTATATCCATCTAGAGTCCTCCATTTATCTCTATGATTGACACTTGACTCCGAAATGCAAATTAACACACAATAGAGATTATACTTCTCTAAATGAAATGTAAAGGTTTTGATAATCAGGTTAAAAATCACGTTTTTAATTTGGTATGTAAATATATTTTTATATGTTCATCTGTAATAGAAGGTTAATTAAAATTAACTCTACTGTATGCGGTTCTTCCTTTATTGCAACTTTTTCACTATGTTTCAGTAGTGACACAATGAGTGGGGTGGTAGGGAATTCAGGGAAATATTTAAAATCTGCAGTAGGTGTGTGAATAATATACTGTATATTCCTATTGGAAGACATACAGTGGGGCAAAAAAAGTATGTAGTCAGCCACCAATTGTGCAAGTTCTCCCACTTAAAAAAAATGTATTTGCAAATTATGGTGGAAAAGAAGTATTTGGTCAATAACAAAATGTTATCTCAAAACATTGTTATATACCCTTTGTTGGCAATGACAGAGGTCAAACGTTTTCTGTATGTCTTCACAAGGTTTTCACACGCTGTTGCTGGTATTTTGGCCCATTCCTCCATGCAGATCTCCTCTAAAGCAGTGATGTTTTGGGGCTGTTGCTGGGCAACACGGACTTTCAACTCCCTCCAAAGATTTTCTATGTGGTTGAGATCTGGAGACTGGCTAGGCCACTCCAGGACCTTGAAATGCTTCTTACGAAGCCACTCCTTCGATGCCCGGGCGGTGTGTTTGGGATCATCATCATGCTGAAAAACCCAGCCAAGTTTCATCTTCAATGCCCTTGCTGATGGAAGGAGGTTTTCACTCAAAATCTCACGACACATGGCCCCATTCATTCTTTCCTTTACACGGATCAGTCGTCCTGGTCCCTTCGCAGAAAAACAGCCCCTTTCTGCTTCACAGTAGGTATGGTGTTCTTTGGATGCAACTCAGCATTCTTTGTCCTCCAAACACAAACACAAGTTTTTACCAAAAAGTTATATTTTCTCCAAACACAAATAAATTGTCTTAGGCCATAAATACATAATGTTACCACTTTGTTTCTTCTGGCCAGATGGGACAGGGCGTATAGAGGCCAACAGTTGATCAGACTGATACTCCAGGTCAGATCACTAATGTTTAGGTGTAGGCTGCTACAACATTTCTCTGAAGACTTTTTGCTTGTCTATTGGGAGTGAGTTATTTTCCTGTTTGCTAAAATAATACCAGTGGGAAGATGATGGCACATGTCTATATAAATCAGAGCGCACTCTGCACAACCTGTAATTTCTGTGAATCTGATTGGTCAAAGAGGTGGCACCACAGGTCCCACAGTGGTGAGGACATTTTTTTTCTTCTGCTGTAAAGTTACCCCAGGAGATTTATTCCCCCTGAAAGCAACAAACTGGAAGGATGTATGGAAGGATGCGACTGGAAGGATGTATGTAACACTGTGTGGCTATAATAAACCCTGGGAGGACTTGAGTGTCGCGCAAAAGAAGAGCTTGACTTGCCGTTACCAAAGAGGCTGCAATTGCAAGGTGTGTGTGATGGGAATTAGTCATTACTGTACACCAATATACTGTACACCTTATACTTTACAGGCCATTTGCTTTGTTATTTAAAGATGCCTGCAATTAATTCAAAAAAATATTATGATTTATATTAAATAAAAGTGCTTACTGGTC
The DNA here is from genome assembly GCF_036934945.1 of Oncorhynchus masou masou. Classification (NCBI taxonomy): domain Eukaryota; kingdom Metazoa; phylum Chordata; class Actinopteri; order Salmoniformes; family Salmonidae; genus Oncorhynchus; species Oncorhynchus masou. The sequence goes on from NC_088225.1 coordinate 31,073,415, forward strand.
ACTTCTAAAAATGCAATAAAATAAACTACAAGTTAATTATAGTGCTCCAAGTGTTAATTTCTTCTGCCGTTCATTTGTTACACGTCTTTTAAACAAACAAGGTGTTATTGAAACCCAGAATGGTTCTGTGTTGTTGGCCCATGTGGTTGTTTCGAAATAGAACAGTTCCTGAAAAATGCCATCCTAAATCCTGGGGTTTGTTCAACAGCGCACAATGTAGAAAGTTCAGATGAATAACAAACTGTCTTCTCTGACAGGAAGACAAGAATCATGTCGGCTCAAATGGCATTTCTATCAGCAACGTTCAACATTTGTCTACTGATTGTGGCCCTTTAGTAGTTTGGGTCTAAACCAGGGCTTTAGCTATGTAATGACATTGACCAAATTAAACCACTTTGATTCTTTCTTCCTTGCTTTATAAGCCAGAACATTATTCTTGGTGTATATTCTTCAGTGGATGAATATTCTGTTCATTCTTATGCACAATGGTATGTTCCTGTGCTAATAGAATTAGGAAACTGAGGATGTCTTGCAAACTGGTTGTTATACAATTGCCATATTCAGCCAGTTGGATTATTATTTGATTAGCACAGGAGTGGTACAAGTGCCACACTGACTGACATCACTGGGTTGAATTCACTATAACTGCTTTATTCAATTGAATGGCTTCTCTGCTTATCTTACTATGGACAAAAATATTCAGTTTCTCTGCAACGTAGATGGTAAACCTGGTTGATTTGGTTCACAGTGCAGGTTAGCGTTTCTCTTTAATCTTGTACTGGAGTCCACATTGCAGATGGGCACAGGCATAAAATCACCACACTGCTAACCTTAAATTAAGATTAAAAAAGCAAATTTCCTTAATGAATTGTTATAATTTTGACTGTGCAGCTGGCCTAAGGGGAAATCGCCCAGGTCTGCCTCCAGGACAAGACTCATGACAAACATCAACCTGTTCAGTGTAATGTTTACAGTGGGTATTCATTCACCACCCCTTGGATTTTTATTTTATTTTTTTTAGTGGGATTGAAATCGATTTTGAAAAAAATAGGGATCCCCCCAAAAATATAGACAAATGAATAAAAAATAGGAATCCCCCCCAACAAATCCAGATACATGAATTAAACAATAGGGACCCCCCCCCAAAAAAATGCAGATAAATTAATAAAAAATAGGGATCCCCCCCAAAAAAATGCAGATAAATTAATCAAAAATAGGGATCCCCCCCAAAAAAACACAGACAAATGAATAAAAAAATAGGAATCCCCCCCAAAATACAGACAAATTAACAAAAAATAGGGATCCCCCCCAAAAAATCCAGATACATGAATTAAACAATAGGGACCTCCCCCCAAAAAATACAGACAAATTAACAAAAAATAGGGATCCCCCCCAAAAAATCCAGATACATGAATTAAACAATAGGGACCTCCCCCCAAAAAATACAGACAAATTAACAAAAAATAGGGATGCCCCCCAAAAAATACAGACAAATTAACAAAAAATAGGGATCCCCCCCAAAAATACAGACAAATGAACAAAAACGAGTTGTAAAGTATTAACTGCCTTTAGGCCTAAATTAGGTTAAGGAAAAGCATTCGGCTTAAATCACATAAATGACATGGACTGAAATAGTGGTTTCCATGATTTTTGAGTGACTACCCTTCCTCTGTTCCTTATACATCTGCAAGGTTCCTCAAAGACCAGGGAGCTCTTTAAAAGGCTTATAAAGAAGGGCAGTGATTGGTAGATGGGTAACAAAGTTAACAATTATGCTGTGGATTATGGATAACACCACCCAGACATAAAAGATAGTCATCTTTCTGAACTGAGCTGCAGGACAGGAAGGAAACTGCTCAGGGGTGTCACCACAAGGCCAATGGGGATATTAAAATGACTACGGACTTCAATGGCTGTGATGGGAGAAAACCGAGGATGGATCAACATCGTAGTGAATCTACAATAATGACCTAAATGACAGTGAAAATAAAAATATTCATCTTGTATGTAAAAAGGCACTAAAGTAATACTGCAAAAAACATCTTGAATGATACACTTTTTGGTTTAAATGCAAAGCATTAAGTTGGGGGCAAATCCAACAACATATCACTGAGTTACTGCCTCCTTATTTTCAAGCATCTTGGAGGGCTATATAAATACATTTGATTTGAATTTGATTTGCATCATGGTATGTGTATCCTTGACCTTGGCAAAGACTGGGGAGTTTTTCAGGATAAGAAGATACAGGATGGAGCTAAGCACAGGCAAAATCCTAAAGAAAAACCTGCTTCAGTCTGCTTACACCAGACACTGGGAGAGGAATGCACCTTTCAGAAATACAATAATCTACAAAGTTCCTGACTGGTCACATTAGTTTTGACTGAAATGTCATTGAAAATTGCTGTCTAGCCATGATCCCCAACACTTTGACAGAGCTTGAAGATTTCTGGAAGAATAATGGGTAAATATTGCCCAATCCAGGTGTGCAATGCTCTTAGAGACTTAGGGCTCTATTCCATTTTTATTTTATTTTACCTTTATTTAACTAGGCAAGTCAGTTAAGAACAAATTCTTATTTTCAATGACGGCCTAGGAACAGTGTGTTAACTGCCTGTTCAGGGGCAGAACGACAGATTTGTACCTTGTCAGCTCGGGGATTTGAACTTGCAACCCGGTTACTAGTCCAACGCTCAAACCACTAGGCTACCCTGCCGCCCCAATCAGATCCTCTTTAGCCAACATCCGCATAGCAGTTGTTTTGGCGGTGTCTGAGGTGGAACCGTGTTAGAGCTGTCAAATCCACAAGTGGCTCCTGGAATTATAGCTAAAACAGATGGGGCCACATATTGCCGTTGACTGCACGGAGTTGCATTAAGAGAAAACCCTGTAATCTTGTTTAAAGTTTCAACCACCCCAAAATATCTCACTATAAAGAACACGTAGCCTATAAAACACTATATTACTACATTACTACTGCCATCACTACCAATACAACTACTACTACTTCACAATAAGTACTACTTCACAATAAATACTTCTAGACTTCTGTAAATGTCCTTTTCTAGTTGTTTTAATACATTTCATAGGTGTTCTGATGAGACAAACTCTGTTCTCATTGTGGCCCATATAAAACCGTTTTGCAAGTGATTAATCACTGTCTTACCCTACACAGAGATTGATAAGGTCTGAAAGGGACATCCCTATTGGCCAAGCCTGCAGTCTTTATTGGTTAACTGATGATTTTGGTAACTTGCCTGAAAAAGGGAAAATTGTTGTTTACACACAGAAATGCCAGAACTTGTCGGTCTCTTAATTAAACAACAGGAAAGAAGCTGAAAAATCTAGTTTTCTGACAATGTGTAGCACTACCTAGCATGCTTGCTAGCTTGTTATCACCCACATGAGGGCGAAGCTGGTGTGTTTAGGCTGGTTAGTTACCGCTAAATAGTGTATCTCGGCCTGAGTAATAGGATAAATGTGTCTCTGCTCGCCCTGACTAAAAGTTACACTTCCAGTGTAGGAGGCTTAAAAAAATGTATTTTGTGACGCCCCTGGAATTCTTTGCAGTTTGGTTGTTTTCTGTTAAAAGATCCCTGCCTAATGGGACAACAACAGCGCAGGCTCAACTTGTCTCGCTGCCATAATGGACATAAATTGTCCATCTTTCACTTAAAAATGGGTATAAACCAGAAAGATCAGGTTTTTTACTGGAATTCCTTACAATTTTGTGGTTTTCTGTAGAAGAAACCACTTGTGTCAACTCTAACCCTGTAAGCCTTAAAGTCCCTGCATCAGCTCTTGGACCAACGGGCTCTGAGACAGCTTCTACCCCCAAGTCATAAAACTGCTTAATAGGCATAAGACGACTAAATAGTAAATTAATTGGTGACTCGGACTACATGCATTGACCCTATCTTACAGTGACTATATTCACACCCACACAACTCCAAATAAATACACAGCACGTACTGTATACGCACACTGAACGTACACTCTCACACAAAACTCACACATGTTGACATACACTACACACACACACTTTCACACATCATATGCTGCTACTCTGCTCTTTGTTTGACTATTATTATTATCTATCCTGATGCCTCGTCACATTACCCTGCCTTCATGTACATATCTACCTCAAATACCTTATTATTATCTATCCTGATGCCTAGTCACATTACCCTGCCTTCATGTACATATCTACCTCAAATACCTTATTATTATCTATCCTGATGCCTAGTCACATTACCCTGCCTTCATGTACATATCTACCTCAAATACCTTATTATTATCTATCCTGATGCCTACTTATTATTATCACATTACCCTGCCTTCATGTACATATCTACCTCAAATACCTAATTATTATCTATCCTGATGCCTAGTCACATTACCCTGTCTTCATGTACATATCTACCTCAAATACATTATTATTATCTATCCCGATGCCTAGTCACATTACCCTGCCTTCATGTATGTACATAAATACCTCGTACCTCTGCACATTGATCTGGTACTAGTACCCCTGTATATAGCTCCAATCTTGTGTATTTTATTCCTTTTGTGTTACTATTTTCATAATAATTTTTTTACTCTGTTTTGTTGGGAAGGGCTCGTAATCAAGCATTTCACGGTAAAGTTGATCCCCGTTGTATTCAGCTCATGTGACGAATAACATTTGATTTGACTTGAAATGAATAGGAGTGTCTGACGCTCGGCAAAAGTATTTAGTATTTTGAGTATTTAGCAGCTCTTCTTCCTGGGGTCCAAACAGGAACAAAACAATTACATCACAACAAAACACCCTACATCATAAATAAACCAATACATCATACAATAAATTACTACGTTATTACTCTAATATTACACATTTACAATATAAAATGTACAATACTACTATCTTAGTGTGTGTGTGTGTGAGAGAGAGTGTGTGTGTGTGTCTGTGCACGTGTGTCCTCACAGCACGTCAATACCTCTCACAAAGACAAGTTGTGATGCAGTCAATCTCTCCTCTACTTTGAGCCAGGAGAGATTGACATGCACATTATTGATATTAGCCCTTTGTGTACATTTAAGGGGGAAGGGCACTCAACATGTATGGCACTGAAACAAATGAATGATGATTGGCTGAAATTAATTGATAATAATAAGATTGTGGGAGCTGTTTTGGTTGACCAGTGCAGCTTATTACATTATCAATTAGTCTGGTGTTATAAAAAACATATGTGTTATGTCTTTACATTATCTGCTATATCGTGGATTGAGAGTTAGCTGTCTAATAGAACACAGCCTGTTCTTTAATGGATGCCTCTCTAACATAAACCAGGTAGAACTAAACGTCATCTAAAACCCTAAACTTAATCTAAAACCCTAAACAACATCTAAAACCCTGAACCTCAACAAAAACCCTGAAACCTCATCTAAAACCCTGAACGTCATCTAAAACCCTAAACCTCAACAAAAACCCTGAAACCTCATCTAAAACCCTGAACCTCATCTAAAACCCTAAACCTCAACAAAAACCCTAAACCTCAACAAAAACCCTGAACCTCATCTAAAACCCTAAACCTCAACAAAATCCTGAAACCTCATCTAAAACCCTGAACCTCATCTAAAACCCTAAACCTCATCTAAAACCCCTAAACCTCATCTAAATCTTGTCACGATCTTGGCGTCAGTGAAGGTCTGTGAGGGAACACTGGTGGCGCATTCCGTGTGACAGCGTGAGGGAGATTCCTGTCTGACCAAAGACGACCTGGACCCGCCCAGACCAGACTTTTACTGAGAGGTGCCCGGGGGAAGATACCTGATCCGGCAAACCTCTGAGGGACACGTCTACTGAATTTCAGTAAGTCAACTGTCACGCCCTGACCATAGAGAGCTGTTTATTCTCTATATTGGTTGGGAAGTGACAGTGACTCGGGTGTGTTATCTAGGTGATTAATGATCAATGTTGGCCTGGTATGGTTCCCAATCAGAGGCAGGTGTTTATCGTTGTCTCTGATTGGGGATCATATTTAGGCAGCCATTTCCCCATTGTGCTTTGTGGGATCTTGTCTAGGTATAGTTGCCTGTGACGGTCAACCGTCGGGCTGCAGTCCAGCGCCTCCAGCGACAGTCTGCGATCCAGAGCCTCCATCGATGGTCTGCGGTCCAGAGCCTCCAGCGACAGTCTGCGATCCAGAGCCTCCACTCTCCCCTGGGTGAAGGCGTCTTTGCCGAACCTGGCAGGTGGACCTGGGCACTGTTTGATCCCAGGTGATCTCGTGGTGGTCAAAGACTTCAGGAGAAAGATTTGTCAGGACCCCCGTTGGAGAGGGTCGTACCAAGTTCTTCTAACCATCCCCACTGCGGTGAAGGTTGCTGAGAGATACCTGGATCCACGTGTCACACTGCAGATGATCCAGGAGAAGATGGGGCCTCGCCAGTTACGGTGGTGCAGTGTGGCACCCTGCATTAGCACAGGAGTGCTAATAAGTACAATGGTACAAGTACACTATCATCGCCAACCGGCATGAAGGCAGTCAAATTAGACTTCTCCAAGCACTGATGCTGCTGATGGTCATTAGTAGACTACCAAACGTGCTAACTGCCTTGTACTCTGCAATATATTGTCCCTCTAATCACTCTGACATCAATGCAAGTGTAATTGTAAAGCTATCAATTATATGCATAGTCGAGCATCTTTTTGTGACAAAATATCTTGTTTAAAACGGGAACGTTTTTCATCCAAAAATGAAATAGCGCCACCATAAGTGTAAGAGGTTAATGTGAAGGTGTAGCCTATATTACATGGATGTATTATTATTTTTCTAATGTAAATGTTCCAAAGATCTGTGGCTTGCAGGCTATATGTGGAAGCCAGGAGATGCTGAATGTGTTCATGTTAATTAAGTTAACCCGTTAACAATGCCCTCCAAACATGGAAACTTTCTCATTATTGTTTTATTTTTAAAAGCAGAACATTGTTTGAGAGTGATCTGTGTGTATTAGCAGTAGTGGTTGAGGGTTTCCCTGCAAGAAAGAGTAGAAGGGTCCTCGTTGAAAGTAATAAAGACAGTGGTCTATCAGTTGACGTCCAATTTCCTCAGTGTTGACAGTATGTGTTATTAGTGGCTTTCAGATAGCAGTCTAATAATGCAATATTTGAGTCATTTGAAGAATATAAGGTTTCAAATACAAGGCCACATGATGAATAGTGGGATTGAGCCTTGGGACTGATATTAAATGAAAGGCTACCATCTGGTGTTTAGGGTTAAAGATACACCTGCTTGTGTTAAGAGCTATGGAAACAATGATTAAACATTGAGAGATGTATTTACCTCTGAGTCTAAGGATCCCTTGTGGATGTGTGTTTTTAATATATTCACTCCTGTTGATAGAAGTACAAACTTGCCTGTAGATTTTACCTTCATTATGATGATAGTATTTCCATAAATTAAATTGTGTAATGAAGCATGTGTGTAACTGATTGACTTACTAGAATGAAGGGTTTGAAAGGATAAACGATCAGGTTTTATGTGTTGATTTAGCTTACTTTAATAGAAGTATTGCGATAGAACCTCATTTGATAGTTTAAGCCATACATTAATGATTACCTTAAAATGTTACAATCGTTACCACAGAAGTGGTAAAAGGAGGGAGTGTGAGGGAACATTTTATTGTCTGCAGAGATAGCCTTGAATTGTACAGAGCATTCCTCTCACTCTAGCTTGGTTTGTGCAGTTGACTGTGACCTCTTCAGACCAATTGGCAGTACGCCCAGAACATTGCGTATTCAACACAGTACGCCCAGAACATTGCGTATGCAACACAGTACGCCCAGAACATTGCGTATGCAACACAGTACGCCCAGAACATTGCGTATGCAACACAGTACGCCCAGAACATTGCGTATGCAACACAGTACGCCCAGAACATTGCGTATGCAACACAGTACGCCCAGAACATTGCGTATGCAACACAGTACGCCCAGAACATTGCGTATGCAACACAGTACGCCCAGAACATTGCGTATGCAACACAGTACGCCCAGAACCAAAAGGAGTATCTCAGTTTCAAGGTCTCAGCTTTGAGAGAAGAAGCCTTGTGAGGTGTCACTCAGTCACATGCAGGAACCAATGTTAAAAATGAATAATGTAAATAATTATTGTATGACTGGTTTGTGTAGCATTACATAAGGACTGAAAGGGAACACCCTTGGCAGAGTTTTCATCAAGCTTGGACTGAGTTTGTGAACCTCTCCAGACATCATAATAAAGAGTGATTCATTTCATATTGACATCAGGTGTCCCTGGTGTTGAATCTCCACCACACCATGCAAATAAACTGATATCTCTAGCTTGAACAGACAGATTTTGATGGAGATTTTTGTATTATGCCAATTAGATTTCCGTGGGGCGTGGTCATCGACTCTAACTTTTTTTAAAGGTGTAGACTACTAAAAAATGTGTGCCACACCCGACCCACGTGACCTGTGATTTCCGTGAATCTGATTGGTCAAAGAGGTGGCACCACAGGTCCCTGAGTGGTGGGGACATTTTTTTCTCCTGCTCTAAAGTTACCCCAGAGTTTTTTTGTTGTTGCTGAAAGCAACATCACTGTAAGGAATTCGAGTAGGCATAGCCTAAAACTGACATTTCTAGTTCATCCCCATTGTTTAAGTGAAAGACGGACAGTTTATGACATTTTATGGCAGCCTGCTGTGTTGTTGTCCCATTAGGCAGAGGATTTTAAAACTAAATACAACCAAACTGTAAATAATTCCAGTAATAGCTTCACAAAATATGTGTAACTTTTAGTCAGGGCGAGCAGCGCGCGAGCCACTTTATCCTGTTACTCCAGCTGAGATACACAATATAGCGGTAACTCACCTAGCCATGCTAGCTTCGCCCTCATATGGGTGCTAACAAGCATGCTAAGTAGTGCTACGTATCAACAGCCATTGTCAACCAATCAAGTAGGGGTTGGAAGCTCTGGTGAGGTTCGATTGGTTACTCGCAAGCAATATCATCAAAGATTTGCTTGATGATCAGCTATGCTCAACTTTAGTCCCGCCCTGTTCTGCTCCCTCTCCCATGCTTGCATCTCCCAATGGTCCCTGGCCAGTCCATTTCGTACTGCTTTACTTTCATTGAAAATGAATGGGAAGCTGTTGTTTCACCATGTGATACAGTTTAGTGTATACGCCCTGTCGGACTTGAGCTGCACGTTGAAATCTTGAAATCACGCTCTGCAAAAGTTTGGATTATGTGTTCGATGTAGCAGGCCAGAAAAACATTTTTTTTCTGCTTCCTCCCTGTTGTTAAATTAAGAGACCGAAAAAATCAAATCAAATTTTATTTGCCACATGTGCCGAATACAACAAGTGTAGACTTTACCGTGAAATGCTTACTTACAAGCCATTAACCAACAGTGCAGTTTAAATATATATATATATTTATCAAGTAGGCTAAAATAAAAAGTAATAATAAAAAGTAACGCAATAAGAATAACAATACCGAGGCTATATACAGGGGGCACCGGTACCGAGTCAGTGTTCAGGGGTACAGGCTAGTTGAGGTAATCTGTAGATGTAAGTGGGGGCGAAGTGACAAGTTCTGGCATTTCTGCGTGTTAACAACTATCGGGTAAGCGACCATAATCTTCAGCAACCGTTAATACTGCTGATTTGGCTGATGGGAAAGTGCCTTTCAGACCTTAAAGTCTCTGTGTGTAGAGTAATGACATAGTGATGAATCAGTAGCAGAATGGTTTTATATGGGCTATGGTGGCCTTTTCTAATCAGGTCACACAGATTTAAACTCCTGGAAAACTCCTGGCCCTATAGGGAGGATGAAAACCCTGTCATACTGCAGCAACCTTTCTCATATGAATTATATTTTAAAACTGGAATAACAGGGGAGTTTCCCTTACACAGACACAGAGACAACTGTGAATAGACAATACAACTAACAGGACAGAGCTTGTTTTATGCAGTGTTGCATCATGTAGGCCCAGGGATAGAAATGGCCTGTGTCCAAAATCCTTCAATTCCATCCCTGTGTATTCATCCCACTTGACTTATTCCACATTTAGTTGTGTTACAGTTTACATTCAAAATGGATTACATTCATGCTTTTTCTTCACCCATCTACACAGAGTACCCCATAGTGAAAATATGTTGTTTTTTAATCATTGCAAATTTATTGAAAATTAAATACAGAAATATCAAATTTACATAAGTTTTCACACCCTGAGTCAATACTTTGTAGAAGCAACTTTGGCCACGATTAAAGCTGTGGGTATCTTTCGTTAAGTCTCTAAGAGCTTTCCACACCTGGATTGAACATCATTTACCTATTATTCTTTTCAAAATTATTCAAGCTCTGTCAAATGTGTTGTTGATCATTGCTAGACGATTTTCAAGTTCTCTAGCAGATTTTCTAGCAGATTTAAGTCAAATCTGTAACTCAGCCAATCAGGAACATGCACTGACTTCTTGGTAAGAAACTCCAGTGTAGATTTGGCCTTGTGTTTTAGGCTACTGTCCTCCTGAAAGGCGAATTCATCTCCCAGTGTCTGGTGGAAAGCAGACTGGACAAGGTTTATTTTGAGGATTTTTCCTGCTCTTAGCTAAATTTGGTTTATTTTTTATCCAGAAAACTCCTCAGTCCTTGACGATGACAAGCATACCCATAACATGATGCAGTCACCACTATGCTTGAAAATTTGTGGAGTGATACTCAGTAATGTGTTGTATAGGATTTTCCCCAAACATAACACTTTGTATTCAGAACAAAAAGTTAATTGCTTTGCCACGTTTTTAGCAGTATTATTTTAGTCCCTTATTGCAAACGGGATGCATGTTTTGGAATATTTTTATTCTATACAGGGTTCTTTCTTTTTACTCTGTCAATTAGGTTAGTATTGTGGAGTAACTACAATGTTATTGATCCATCTGCAGTTTTCTCCTATGACAGCCATTAAACTTTGTTACTGTTTAAATGTCCCCACTGGCCTCATGGTGAAATCCCTGAGCGGTTTTCTTCCCCTCCGAATTAGGAAGGACGCCTGTATCTTTGTAGTGACTGGGTGTATTGATACACCACCCAATGTATATTTAATAACTACACCAGGCTCAAAGGGACATTCAATGTCTGCTTTTTGTTTACCCACCTACCAATGGGTGCCCTTCTTTGTCATGCATTGGAATACCTCCCTGGTCTTTGTGGTTGAATCTGTGTTTGAAATTCACTTTTCGACTGTGGGAACTTACAGATAATTGTATGTGAGGAGTACAGAGATGAGGTAGTCATTCAAAATTCATGTTAAACACTATTTTTGCACACAAAGTTGGTCCACGCAACTGATTATCGGATAAGAGCGTCTGCTAAATGACTTAAATGTAAATGTAAAATTATCTGACTTGTTAAGCACATTTTTACTCTTTAACTCAGGTTTGTTAGCTGCGCCCAGTAATTGTCCACACCGGATCTTAATGAGTGCTTGTTTCCTTTGAAATGTGTGTGTTTGAATAGACTCACATTAACAGCTTCATATGACTTAGCATTCTAGCTCCATCCTGGTGGGACAGTGGACTAATTCCATGGATAGAGAACAGAAGATTCAACGACAAAAATGAATGCCAAAGCAAATTAATTTCCATGTGTCCTGTCTGCTTAGAGTTGGAAACAGTCAACCCAAACTAAGCTAGCAGTATTATTAAAAAGTCTTATGTGAAACATGTTCTCAGAATGTTATTGAATTATCTTCAAATAACCTATCATTTCTGTTAATAGAACATTAATAAAACTACCCAGGAAAACTTTCAGGGAACCATCGTAAAACATTCTCAGAACCTCCGTACAACCTAAAAATAAACATTCCCGGAACAGGTGAAGTTCACACTTCAGTTCTCAGAATGTTTAAAAACAATACTTTTTACCAGTCAGGAAGCTGAGGGCTTTGTTCCCAGAACCAATGGGAAACCAAAAACCTGCATTCCCACAACTTCCAAGGAACCAAATGTGTTTGCTGGGATGCTTTCAAAAGGCACTTCAAACAAACAGATTCTAATTTTGGTGCGCATAGAATGATGTCATTCAAATGTATGTTCCACTGCAATTTTTCTTCACAATATGATGCAGATAGGCTCATTCTGTTCAAGACAACACAGGCTATAACGTATGTCATCCTTGTAACTGAGGATAAAAAATAGAGATCATTAACATGAGTTTTCAAACACAGAAATGTGTGTGGTTAGCTTGTATGACATCAAAGTGGAATTTATTATAATCCTTAATGTCACATCTTTCATAACACATCGACTCATTTAATGCAATTCCCCCACTCAAACAACAACAGATGTGCAAAAGTAGCCCAATTAGCTGGTGGGATGGTGTTATCTTATTGTCTCTTGTGGTGCTCAAGTTTATAATGGCTGTCCGCCAAAACCGGCTGCCATTTTCATCTCATATATGGGATGACAGGGGCAAGTGAACTGAGCAGTTGGGCAAGTTGAACCTGCTCTAAAATTTCCCCAGGTGTTTTTTTTTTATTTTTTACTGAAAACAAAACTTTAAGGAATTCCAGTAGGTTTAGTCTATTTTTATATTGAACCTTTATTTAACTAGACAAATCAGTTAAGAACAAATGATTATTTACAATGATGGCATACCCTGTCCAAACCCCGGTCCAATTGTGTGCCACCCTATGGGACTCCCAATCACGGCCAGGTTGTGATACAGCCTGGAATCGAACCAGGGTCTGTAGTGACACCTCGAGCACTGAGATGTACAAAGAGAGAACAGTGTAGAATGCCCCCCCCCCCCCCAAAACGGATCTTTCAGTTCCATCGTCAATTTATGGCAACTGGGCATGTTGAGCCTGTGGTTGAGCCATTAGTCAGAGGATTCTTTTTAATTGAATGGTTGCGGTTCTGGATTAATAGAATGCTCAGCCTACCACAGGCTGGGTTCTGACAGGGGAGGAGCTCACAGCCTGCAATAAATAGCGGATGATTACTTTGAGAGAAAAATACTTCTAAGAGTTATCCGTCGGTCTGGGAACAGTCCGAAGGGAAATACGTTATTTTGTAATTTACGCCTCACACCTTTACTCGGCTCCTTTTGTGATATTTGGATCACCGTAATTCGTTTCCAAATGACGCGGTTAGTAAGCAGTTGTTTCATTACTCTGTTCGTGCTGTTCCTGTGGCGGGTCGAAGACATCGCAGATGCTTGCAAATGTCCCCTCCGCATCCCCAAAAGGCTTTTTGCGATGCAGAGATCGGTAGGGCAATTTTGGTAACATTTTACTTTTCAGCCTTCACATGTTGAGAGCTATTAATACGCAGCATGCAAACATTTGATATATTGTGTGTGGTCGTAGTAGAAATAATTATGACATGATCATCAAGCCTATTTATACATCACACAATTATATACAAAATAAAATAGGCGACAGTGAGATGGGCTATCAATCTTGATCCTGAGAGCTATGCTTCTGTCAATGTTGAATCCAAACCTATTTGTAACGAACCTGAGTCAATTTATCAACCAGCCAATTATTAGAATCAGGTGCGCTAGACTAGGATGGCGCAAAAACCTACAGGACTGCAGCTCTCCAGGAACAGGTTTGAGAGCCCTGCGTTGCTTTAGGAATAAAGTGTCACTACACATTTTATTTGAGATGCGTTTACAAAACATGAAGGACATCTGCTCTTTCCATGACATGGACTGGCCAGGTGTAAACTATGATCCCTTATTGATGTCACTTGTTAAATCCCCTTCAGTGTCGATTTAAGGAGACAGGTTAAAGAAGGCTGTTTAAGCCTAGAGACAATTGAGACATGGCTTGTGTATGTCATTCAGGGTGACTGGGTAAGACCAAAGATTGAAGCGCTGTTAAATGGGGCAATGGTAGTATGTGCCAGGCACACCTGTTTGTGCAAAGAACTGCAACGCTGCTGGGTTTTTCACACTGAACAGTTTCCTGTGTATCAAGAATGGTCCACCACCCAAAGGACATTCAGCCGACTTGAGACAATTGTGGGAAGCATTGGAGTCAACATGGGCCAGCATCACTATGGAATGCTGTCGAGTCCATGTGCCAATGACTTGAGGTTTTGTTCTATGGACTAGTCTTACAGCAGCAGCTACTGTACAGCATCTTCCTACCTGAACCAATCATCTACGGAGAGCACGTTTAAACCGGGTGTGTCAAATTAAAAGCAGAAGACCAGAACTAGGAATGTAGGACCAGGAGGGAAATGGACTCTGTCATCTGTTTTGACGTTAACCTAGGCAAAATGTTACACCCATTAACTTATGCACAAACATTCTGAACAGAGTGTTGGGTATTGGGTCTGTAAAGCATTCTACACTTCTCTCTGCTCCATATCACCCTTACACCATCAGTGTGACTGACCAGTGTACCAGAATGGTTTAACGAACATTATTGAAATCCATGTCTCCCTCTTCTAGTGATCAGGCGAAGGTGGTTGGAAAGGAAACGGTGTCTGACGCCATTAAGTATGACATCCAACAGATCAAGGTATGATCAGCCTTTTTATTAAGTGGTTGTTCCTTCCTGCACTGACACATTGAAGCCCCTGAACCCCAGTCTGACAGCTGGGCCCAGTTCTCTCTTCCCTTGGCTCCAGCCCTTCAATGTCTACAGATCTGGATAGGTATAAGGAGTGTCGTTGTGGTACTTCCACCATATGAAATTAGTATACTTCTATAAAAAGCCTCTCCCTAAAGTGTTGACGTTCCTGTTGGTCCATGTCTATGTTGACATCCTCTATATGAACTCAGCTGCCACTTCATTAAAGCTATATCACTACAATCTCTAACAGATAGTTAGTTGGCCCTCTGATGTCACAGGTTGCTGCATTTCTATATTTGAATTTATAAAGTCATTTAACTTAAACTCTCACTGTGCCTTACATCATTACTAACCTTTAGTCATGAGCTAGCTGTCCTTGAGGCTGGGTGTGGTAACTGGAATAAATGATCGCTTGCACCTTACAGATCTGTGAATATCAAAGGGTGAAGACTGACAGTGCCTGAGAGCTGTAATTGGTGAGGTTCCAAATGATATGTAGATGTTTGACAGATCCTCTGTTCTCCTTGTGATTGGCTAGATGTTCAAATGCCCAGACCGGGTTATCCACGCCGTCTTCACTGCACCATCCCCAGCCGCATGTGGTGTGACTCTGGACCTCAACAAGGAGTATCTCTTCACAGGTGAGGTTCTCACTATGTTACCCACGTTCTGTTGCCAACACTGGTTAACCCTATCAGTCCTCAGACTCCAGCACAAATCAGCTTTCCATTATCTGCATGTCCAGCCCTTAGATTTCACCTCAAGTGTTTAGCACTTTTATTTTCAGGACAACCAAACCACAAAACAATTTGATGTGGACTTTGGCATTAATGAGTTTCATTGACAAATGTTATCAAGCTTTGGCAGACCTCATGTTATTACTTTTAATTAACTTTAACTAAGCAAGTCAGTTAAGAACACAGCTTCTAAAAATTTTACCTTGTTACAATTCATATGGAAATCAGTAAATTTAAATATATTTATGAGGCCCTAATCTATGGATTTCACATGACTGGGAATACAGATTTGAAACTGTTGGTCGTAGATACGGTACCTTAAAAAAAGGTCGTATCAGAGCCAGTATCTGGTGTGACCAACATTTGCCTCATGCAGCTCAACACATCACCTACGTGTAACTTAGGCTGTTGCTTGTGGCATGTTCAGCTCGACGTTGCTGGATATTGGCTGGAACACTTCGAACCAGTGCATCCCAAATATGCTCAATGGGTAACATGTGTGAGGATTGCAGGCCATAGAAGTTGGAAATTATCAGCTTCCAGGAATTATGGGGAGATCGTTGCGACGTGGGGCCATGCATTATAATGCTGCAACATGAGGTGATAGTGGCGGATGAAGGGCAAATTCTCTAAAACAGAGGCGGCTTATGGTAGAGAAATTCTGGCAACAGCTCTGTGGACTTCCCTGCAATCAGCATGCCAATTGCATGCTCCCTCAACTTGAGCCATCTGTGGCACTGTGACAACTGCACATTTTAGTGTTTTTTTTAATTGTCCCCAGCACAAGGTGCACATGTGTAATTATGTTTAATCAGCTTCTTGATATGCCACGCCTGTGAAGTGGATGGACTATCTTGGGAAAGGGGAAATGCTCACTAACATGGATGAAAACAATTCTGTGCACAACCTGAGAAATTAGCTTCTTGTGAAATTTCTGCAGTCTCTTATTTCGCCATTGAAACATGGGACCAACACTAAACTCAGCAAAAAGACGTCCCTTTTTCAGGACCCTGTCTTTCAAAGATAATTTGTAAAAATCCAAAAACTTCAGATCTTCTTTGCAAAGGGTTTACACTGTTTCCCTGCTTGTTCAATGAACCGTAAACAATTAATGAACGTGCACCTGCGGAACGGTCGTTAAGACAATAACAGCTTACAGACTGTAGGTAACTAAGGTCACAGTTATGAAAACGTGGGGCACTTTCCCCATGGTACATTGACTCACTATCTCCTCTGTCTGTAGGCAAGCTGGAGACTGGAAGGATGTATGTAACACTGTGTGGCTATAATCTGCCCTGGGAGGACTTGAGTGCTGCACAAAAGAACAGCTTGACTCACCGCTACCAACGCGGCTGTGATTGCAAGGTGTGTGTGGGAATTAGTCATATTAATGTACACCAATATTTACACAGCACGTTTTCTAAAAGGGAGTATATTACTCTGGTCATATTGGCAAAACACATGAGCCAGAGTATTTGTATAATAATCAGTGATCTTGGTCTCTCTCTGCTCCACAGATCATCCACTGCACTTCGCTCCCCTGTCCGATCAGCACCACAGATGCATGCCTGTGGATGGACTGGGGGACAAACAATGGCCAAAACCTTGCCTGTATCAAGATTAATGGTTCTTGTGCTTGGAAGTAGTTCCTAGATATTGGGGACTCCTATACTCTACAGGCCATCCGCTTAGTGACTCCAGATGACAAAGCTGCCAATGTGTAGTTTTAAATGAACCAACATGTCTTGCTGGTCACTTCTTGTAAAATAAACAAATCAATTATAGCATTGTTAATGTCTTCTGCCATTCATTTTTTAAATGGATTTTTAATTTAACTGGAACCAAAGCTGTTATCAACCCCAAATCGTGATCAGTGTTGTCCAATATGTTTATTTGTAAATAGAACAGTATTCCTGAAGCATCAAGCAGGGCGTCATGTAGAATGTTCAGATATGTTCTATACATGAAGAACAAATTGTCTTCTCTGACATGAAAGTAAACATGTAGGCTCTAATGGCGTTTCTATATGGAACATTCTACATTTGTCTACTGATTGGGGCCCTTTAGTAGTTTGGGTCTAAACCAGGGCTTTACCTATGTAATGACCATTAAACAACTGACTTGTTCTGTAATATTCTTTAGTGGGATGAATAGTTTGTTTCAGTCATTTTGCAGACCAGGGAGTGTTTTGAAAGCCTTCTAAAGAAGAGCAGTAATTGGTCGATGTGGAACAAATCAGACATTGATTCTCAAAAGTAAAGTTAATAATTAGGTATGAAACCACCCAGACGTGTACCCACCATGGTATTGGGCATCTGCTGACATTTGAACTAATCTGGTTTAGAAGACAAACTTGCATGTAATTGCAGAGAACATTGTGTAAATTTTGGCCAGCTTTTTTGATCAGATTGTATTGCAAGGTATGCTTTGTGTAGGATATGCTGTGCTGGCATACGCAGCTGTAGGTTTTAAACCCCTTTCGAGGCTGTTATATTTCTGTAAAGAGTTTGCTTGTCTATCTGGAATGGGTTATTTCTGGTAAAACTATCTTTCTTTAGACATTCCGTGCGCCATGCCCGACCTCTGATTGGTCACAGAGGTGTCAAGTCCCAGAGTGGTGGGCAACTTGTCTTCTCCGGATTGTAACAGTTCACTTTTCCCCACAAACATGTTTAATTTCCACCAGATGGGTGCAGTGAAATGTGTTTTTAGGTCAGTTAAATTAGTATGCTTGTCCTTGGAGCAAATTGGAGGTAAGTGCCATGTACAAGGGCACACAGACTGCTCAGTTATTCCAACCAGTGACCTTTGGGTTACTGGCCACACATTCCACTAGGCCAGTGTTCTTGGTCCCGGAGGACCCCCAAAAGTACACATTCTAGATGTATCCCTGGACAATCAGCTCATTGAGGGCTTGATAGGTTGACATATTGAATCAAGTTTGCTTGTCCAGGATTAAAATACAAATGTGTCGTTTGGGGTACTCAAACCAGAGTTGGAAAACACTGCACTAGGCTACCCAGAGTTGGAAAACACTGCACTAGGCTACCCAGAGTTAGAAAACACTACACTGGGCTACCCAGAGTTGGAAAACACCACCCGTGGCCCCGCTGCCTTCAGCGCCATCGCCCCATGCTTGCATTGTAGGCTGCCTCGTCGCTGTTTGTAATCAGGCCTACCTCTGTCGTGTAGTCAGCAAATTTGAGTTGGAGTCGTGCTTGACCACTCCATCCTGGGTGAACATTGTCTGGAAAGCAGACTATGAACTACATTGAATTATGTTGGGCAGAAATTTGAGTTTGAATCAAAAGTTTCTAACAATCTCTACAAGCCGGAATGTTAAAATTCTATTTTAATGCATTTTACCCGTTGTCCATGTGGTTGGCCCTTTCCCTGGTAGGAATGGGAGACCATATATCCACAGGAAAGTACAGGTATAATTACATCAACTTTTCAAAGCACGGGGGGTGCTTTCAGATTTGTCACTTGAAGCATGCGCAAAACCATGAAAACGCATGCATGGGTTCCGCAAGTATGTTTGCCGATTTATACTGTCATTTGCGCATGGCTACAGAAGCCTATAGCTTCGGTCTCCATCTAATTTGTTAAAACCTCTTTAAGCATCTGCCCCTTTTTCCCCCATTTTCGCCTAAAATGACACTCAAATCTAACTGCCTGTAGCTCAGGACCTGAAGCAAGGAAATGCGTATTCTTGATACCATTTGAAAGGAATGAGACGACAGGACTTAGAAAACCGATCCACAACGACCAGGATCGTATTATTTCCCTGGGACGGGGAAGGTCGGTAAGAAAGTCCACCAATAAGTGTGTCCATGGCTGTTGTGGAACGGGAAGGGGTTGTAACTTCCCTCTAGGCAGGTGCCGAGGAGCCTTGCTCTGAGCACACACTGAGCAGGAGGAGACATAAAATCTCACGTCTTTCGCCAGCGTGGGCCACCAGTATCTCCCTCTCAGACTCCGCACTGTCCTCTCGATGCCAGGATGACCCGAGGAGGGGAGAGTATGAGCCCACCGGATCAGCTTGTCTCGGACCCCCCTCGGCACGTACTGAGTCCCCACTGGACAGTTAAGGGGGGCCGACTCTAACCGTGAGGCCTCCTCTATCTCCGCCTCCACCTCCCATACCACTGGTGCCACGAGACATGACGGTGGAATGATGGGAGTTGGCTCAACGGACCGCTCCTCGGTATCATAGAGGCGGGACAGCGCGTCGGCTTTGGTGTTTTGGGAGCCTGGCCGGTATGAGATGGTAAACCCGAAACCTGGTAAAAAAAAAACATGGCCCATCTAGCCTGACGTGGATTTAGTCTCCTCGCTGCCCGGATATATTCGAGATTACGATGGTCAGTCCAGATGAGAAAAGGGTGTTTCGCCCCCTCAAGCCAATGTCTCCACACCTTCAGAGCCTTGACTACAGCTAACAACTCCCGGTCCCCCACGTCATAGTTTCGCTCCGCTGGGCTGAGCTTGCTCGAAAGAAAGCACACGGGCGGAGCTTGGGTGGCACGCCGGAGCGTTGGGACAGCACGGCTCCAACCCCAGCCTCGGACGCATCCACTTCCACTATGAACGCTAAAGAGGGGTCCGGATGCGCCAACACGGGCGCATTGGTGAACAGCTCCTTCAAACGACTGAATGCTCTGCCCGCCTCTGCTGACCAACGCAAGCGCACCGGTCCTCCCTTAAGCAGTGAGGTGATGGGAGCAGCCACCTGACCAAACCCCGGATAAACCTCCGGTAGTAATTGGCAAACCCTAAAAACCGCTGCACTTCTTTCACTGTGGTCGGAGTCGGCCAATTACGCACGGCTGTAACGCGGTCATCCTCCATCACCCCCCGGAGGTGGAAATACGATACCCCAGGAAGGAAACGGACTGTTTGAAAAACTCACATTTCTCCGCCTTGCAATACAGGTCATGCTCCAGCAGTCGCCCAAGTACCTTACACACCAGAGACACATGCGCCGCGCGTGTGGCAGAATAGATCAAGATGTCATCGATGTACACTACCACTCCCTGCCCGAGCAGGTCTCTGAGAATCTCATCTACGAAGGATTGGAAGACGGCTGGAGCATTCTTCAACCCATATGGCATGACGCGGTACTCATAATGACCAGATGTAGTACTAAATGCGTTTTTTCACTCATCTCCTCCCGGATACGCACCAGATTATAAATCAAATCAAATCTTATTTGTCACATGCAGATGTTAATGCGAGTGTAGCGAAATGCTTGTGCTTCTAGTTCCGACAATGCAGTAATAACCAACAAGTCATCTAACTAACAATTCCTAATCTACTGTTTTATACACAGTGTAAGGGGATAAAGAATATGTACATAAGGATATATGAGTGAGTGATGGTACAGAGCAGCATAGGCAAGATACAGTAGATGGTATCGAGTACAGTATATACATGTGAGATGAGTATGTAAACAAAGTGGCATAGTTAAAGTGGCTAGTGATACATGTATTACATAAGGATGCAGTCGATGATATAGAGTACAGTATATAGGTATGCATATGAGATGAATAATGTAGGGTAAGTAACATTATACGCGCGTTCCCCGTGAAATGATTCCATTGCCGTAGCGATGAGAGGTAGTGGGTAACTAAACCCCACTGTGATGGAATTTAGACCTCTATAATCAATGCACGGACGCAGACCTCCATCCTTCTTCTTCACAAAAAAGAAGCTCGAGGAGACGGGTGATGCGGAGGGCTGAATGTACCCCTGTCCCAGCGATTCAGAAACATATGTTTCCATCGCTACTGTCTCCTCCTGGGACAATGGATACACGTGACTCCTAGGAAGTGCAGCGTCCTCTCGACGATGGGGTGGTAATTGGGTCGCCTTCTTTTTACTGAAGGCGATAGCCAAATCGGCATATTCAGAGGGAATGCGCACGTTGGAAACCTGGTCTGGACTGTCCACCGTAGTCGCACCAACGGCAACTCCTATACACCTACCTGAACACTCCTCTGACCACCCCTTAAGAGCCCCCTGTCGCCAGGAAATCACCGGGTTGTGTTGAGCTAACCAGGGAACTCCCAACACCACTGGAAACGCAGGTGAATCTATAAGGAACAGACTAATCTGCTCCTTATGATCCCCCTGCGTTACCATGTCCAGCGGCACTGTAGCCTCCCTAATTACTCCTGACACTAATGGTCGGCTATCTAAGGAGTGCACGGGGAAAGGTATGTTTAACAACACCAAGGTGAATCCCTAGCCTTAACGCAAGCCCACGATCCATGAAATTCCCAGCTGCGCCTGAATCGACTAGCGCCTTATGCTGTAGAGAGGGAAAAAACCCAGGGAACGAAGTCAACACATACACATGACCGACAGGAAGCTCTGGGTGATTCTGGTGCTTACTCACCTGGGGTGATCAAACAGTGCTCCGCCTGCCCTCCTGACTCCCAGACGAGTTCCTCCAGCACCGGTCGGCCGTGTGCCCTCGTCGACCACAACTGGTGCAGGAGGACACTCCTCCTCCGGTCCTCAAAGCCACCCCTCCTAATTCCATAGGGATAGGGGCAGGAGGGCTGGGAAGTGGGAACGACAGGGCCTGATCCGAACGCCCGCGGGCAGCCAGCAGGTTGTCGAGACGGATAGCCAAGTCAATAAGTTCATCCAGTGTGAAAGTGGTGTCCCGACATGCCAGCTCCCTGTGGACGTCCTCCCTGAGACTGCATCTGCATATTTGAAATGTTTACTTGAATTCCTTACCACCCCAAACAATGTGTCACTACCAAAACATAGTGAAAAAGCTTTGAAGATTGAGACCTCATGAATGATCTGAACCAGTATCTGTGGGTGAGAGACCTCATGAATGGTCTGAACCAGTATCTGTGGGTGAGAGACCTCATGAATGGTCTGAACCAGTATCTGTGGGTGAGAGACCTCATGAATGATCTGAACCAGTATCTGTGGGTGAGAGACCTCATGAATGATCTGAACCAGTATCTGTGGGTGAGAGACCTCATGAATGGTCTGAACCAGTATCTGTGGGTGAGAGACCTCATGAATGGTCTGAACCAGTATCTGTGGGTGAGAGACCTCATGAATGATCTGAACCAGTATCTGTGGGTGAGAGACCTCATGAATGATCTGAACCAGTATCTGTGGGTGAGAGACCTCATGAATGGTCTGAACCAGTATCTGTGGAAGATGGAAATCACAAATTCAACAATGAGCAATCTGGAAGGAATCAGTGACTGCCTAATGTTAACTGCAAGCATTGCAAAAGCAATCACAAGTCTGCTATTCAGTGGAGTGGCTGTGTGATCCCAAATTTGGGATTTTTATTTTATTTATTTAACCTTTATTTAACTAGGCAAGTCAGTTAAGAACAAATTCTTATTTACATTGATGGCCTTCCAAAAGGAAAAGGCCTCCTGTGTGGACGGGGTCTGGGATCAAATAAATAAATAATATATATATTAGGTCAAAAACACAACACTACATATAGAGACCTAAGACTAAAACATAGCAAGGCAGCAACACATGACAACTGATTAATTGCTATGTCATACCCTACACAGAGATTGACTTTAAAGGCACAGTGCAGTCAAAAATGTAAATGTTCTATGTTTTATATATATATTTCTACACTATGAAGTTGGAAGAATACTGTGAAATTGTCAGAATTATGATAATGCCCTTTTAGTGTAAGAGCTGTTTGAAAAGAAATGTCAGCCTGTTTTGTTGGGATGGAGTTTGGGCTGCCTGGTTACATCCTCACATGGTAAATGAGTGAATAGACCAATATGACCAAACCTCTCTGCCAATAACAACTTGTTTGACCATTTTAATTGAAAACAATCACAGTAAGGTACTTAACTGTAGCCCAAAAATGATTTTATATTGAGATATAAACACGGCTGCATTGGACCTTTATCAAGGTCTGAAAGTCTCTTTCCTATTGGCCAAGTATTATTTCAAGGTCTGAAAGTCTCTTTCCTATTGGCCAAGTATTATTTCAAGGTCTGAAAGTCTCTTTCCTATTGGCCAAGTATTATTTCAAGGTCTGGAAAGTCTCTTTTCTATTGGCCAAGTATTATTTCAAGGTCTGAAAGTCTCTTTCCTATTGGCCAAGTATTATTTCAAGGTCTGAAAGTCTCTTTCCTATTGGCCAAGTATTATTTCAAGGTCTGAAAGTCTCTTTCCTATTGGCCAAGTATTATTTCAAGGTCTGAAAGTCTCTTTCCTATTGGCCAAGTATTATTTCAAGGTCTGAAAGTCTCTTTCCTATTGGCCAAGTATTATTTCAAGGTCTGAAAGTCTCTTTCCTATTGGCCAAGTATTATTTCAAGGTCTGAAAGTCTCTTTCCTATTGGCCTAGTATTATTTCAAGGTCTGAAAGTCTCTTTCCTATTGGCCAAGTATTATTTCAAGGTCTGAAAGTCTCTTTCCTATTGGCCAAGTATTATTTCAAGGTCTGAAAGTTTCTTTCCTATTGGCCAAGTCAGCAGTATTTTCTGGTTGTCGGAAGATTATGGTCACTTACCCGGAAATATGAAGACAGTTGTTAACTAAGAAATGCCACAACTTGTCAGTCTCTTAATTAAACAATTGGGAGGAAGCAGGAAAATCTGTTTAAATGGCCTGCTACATCGGACACGTAGGCCTAACTGTTACAGAGTATGAGACGCTCCCTATGCTCCATGAGAGGCTTGCACTCTCATGGACATTTTGACATGCAGCTCATGTCTGACAGGGCGTATACACTAGACACAGCATCCCGATGTGAAACAACAGCTTCCTATTCATTTTCAATGGAAGGAAAACGGTGAGAAGCGAAGTGGGCGTGGACTGGTGGGTCATGTGAGCATGGGGCTATGGAGCTGAATGCAGCGGGACGGCGGGTAGCCTAGAGGTTAGAGAGTTTGGCCAGTAACTGAAAGGTTGCTGGTTTGAAGACAAGGTGAAAACATTTTCTGTGTGCCTTTGCGCAAGGCATTTAACTCTAATTTGCTCCAGGGGCGCTGCACTACTATGGCTGACCCTTTAGAACTGCACCTGTGTATATGAAAAATAATGCTTTTTTTGGGGGGGGCAAAACTGAACTTTGTGCAAATCGTAGGTAACCAATTGAAGCGCACTATAGCATCCAACCCCTACTGGATTGGTGAGGCCAGTACAGGTGCATCATTGCTGGCACCGAGAGACT
>NC_088225.1:31098036-31100536 GCF_036934945.1 Oncorhynchus masou masou
ACAACGTACATACTTGCACATGCACGGACACATACAGTGCATTCGGAAAGTATTCAGACCCCTTGACATATTCCACATTTTGTTAATTAAGTTACAGCCGTATTCTAAAATAGATTCCCCCCCAAAATTAATCAATGTATACACAATAACCCATCATGACAACACAAAATGCATTAAAAAAATAAACGTAAATATCACATTTACGTAAGAATTCAGACTCTTTACTCAGTACTCTGTTGAAGCACCTTTGGCAGCGATTACAGCCTTGAGTCTTCTTGGGCATGACACTACAAGCTTGGCCCACCTGTATTTGGGGAGTTTCTCCCATTGTTCTCTGCAGATCCTATCATGCTCTGTCAGGTTGGATGGGGAGAATCAATACAAAGCAATATTTTGGTCTCTTCAGAGATGTTTGATCGGGTTCAAGTCCGGGCTCTGGCTGGGCCATTCAAGTACATTCAGAGACTTGTCCCTAAGCCATTCGTGCGTTGTCTTGGCTGTGTGCAGTCTGAGGTCCTGAGCCCTCTGGTGCAGATTTTCATCAAGGATCTCTCTGTACTTTGCTCCGTTCATCTTTCCCTTGATCTTGAATAGTCTCTTAGTCCCTGCTGCTGAAAAACATCCCCACAGCATGATGCTGCAACCACCATGCTTCACCATAGGGATGGTGCCAGGTTTCCACCAGACGTTACACTTGGCATTCAGGCCAGTTAAATCTTGGTTTCATCTAAGACCAGAGAATCTTGTTTCTCATGTTCTGAGAGTCATTTAGGTGCCTTTTGGCAAATTCCAAGCAGGCTGTCATGTGCCTTTTACTGATGTCATGACGTTGGCCTGGGTAGGTTTATGACCATCCTAAATACCTCTTCCCCTCTTTTTCCTCTCTCTACCCTACTGATGTTACATTTGCAAACACCTTGGTTAACATAGAGATTCTGGGAACATCAGAAGGTGGAGGGAAATTAACTATATTCTGGTAATCCGACCAATTGAACATATGCGGTGGTACTTAATGAATATGATGTCAGGTCGGTTGTCATCTGAGACATTCTCATCAATGATAAGAGGACATAAATTCTACAGTGGAAAGTCTACACATCGGAGTTATCGGATTCATATGGAATTGTTGTTCAATTTAAATGTTTGAATATTAAATTATTTGTGATGGGATGAAATGTGATTTCAGCTTCTAAAATGTGAGATTTGGGTTTTCATAATGTAGGGCTCTGCTCAATCAGTGGTCCGCCCCTGTGAAGAGACATGGGCTATAAAACTTTTCAAACACTCCCTCCTCTCCCTTCCTATATAAAGCCTTGACGACAATATAATCTCCTGTTCCGAGGATGTGAGGACGACAGTCCGATGTCAGAATGGTACAGATAATAACTACAGAACGAAGCCAACATCAGCGTGAGCTTGGTTGTGAATGGTATGAACTTTGAACTCTCATTCACTACAGAAGTGATACCTCCTAGCCGTTGAGTTAGCAACAGCCGCTGCAAACAAGGGTTAGGAAGGAACAGACAGAGTATCCCGTCTATCACAAAACAACGTTACTACAACGTATCCAATTGACCACCATAGACATTCTTCAAAGGACAAAGGACTCGGTTTGGCAACACGGCCTTCCATCTACCACCAACCTACCGAAGTGCAGCTCAGAGTAAATATTTATTGCATTTTCCTTTTCCAAATGGGCGGTAATTTAGAATGCATAAGATACTGTATTTACCATAGCACAGCTTCGTCCTTTGTCCCTCAGTCTTCCCGCTCTTTCACTCAAACCCAGCCCCTCTTCTTTTGTGTAACAAGCTGTCATATCTGTTCCGCCCGCTAGCAACGTTTTCCTTTATGACGTAATTTGTAATCAAGTTCTGATTAATTATGTGTATGTGTATTTCTATGTGATTTAGTAAATAAATAATTAAACCCAATTTTGTATTGCTGATTCAACTTGTTAGCCAGGGTTCGTGAAGATAACCAAGAATTTGCAACTTTCAAATGAAACTGAATTAAGATGATGATTAATATTCACTGCTATTGATGTAAAATGTTTTCTAGGTCTTTAAGAGTTTATTCAGAAGATAACAGCTCTATAAATATTATTTTGTGGTGCCCCGACTCTCTATTTTATAGACTAGCATGTCATATCACTTAATCCGGCATAGCCAAAGACACGACACTGAGGAATGGCTTCTGTCTGGCCGACGACAATAAAGGCCTGATTTGTGGAGTGCTGCAGAGATTGTCCTTCTGGAAGGTTCTGCTATCTCCACATAGGAATTTTGGAGTGTGACCATTGTGCTCTTGGTCACCTTCCTGACCATGGCCTTTCTCCTTGATTGGTCAGTTTGGTTGGGCGGCCAGCTCTAGGAAGAGTCTTGGGGTTTCCAAGCTTCTTCCATTTAAGAGTGATGGAGGCCACTGTGTTCTTGGAGACCAACAATGCTGCAGAAATGTTTCAGTCCCCAGATCCCTTCCCCAGATCTGTGCCTCTGGA
>NC_088225.1:31102546-31106566 GCF_036934945.1 Oncorhynchus masou masou
ATTCACTACAGAAGTGATACCTCCTAGCCGTTGAGTTAGCAACAGCCGTTGCAAACAAGGGTTAGGAAGGAACAGACAGAGTATCCGTCTATCACAAAACAACGTTACTACAACGTATGCAATTGACCACCATAGACATTCTTCAAAGGACAAAGGACTCGGTTTGGCAACACGGCCTTCCATCTACCACCAACCTACCGAAGTGCAGCTCAGAGTAAATATTTATTGCATTTTCCTTTTCCAAATGGGCGGTAATTTAGAATGCATAAGATACTGTATTTACCATAGCACAGCTTCGTCCTTTGTCCCTCAGTCTTCCCGCTCTTTCACTCAAACCCAGCCCCTTTTCTTTTGTGTAACAAGCTGTCATATCTGTTCCGCCCGCTAGCGACGTTTTCCTTTATGACGTAATTTGTAATCAAGTTCTGATTAATTATGTGTATGTGTAATTCTATGTGATTAGTTAGGTATTTAGTAAATAAATAATTAAACCCAATTTTGTATTGCTGATTCAACTTGTTAGCCAGGGTTCGTGAAGATAACCAAGAATTTGCAACTTTCAAATGAACCTGAATTAAGATGATGATTAATATTCACTGCTATTGATGTAAAATGTTTTCTAGGTCTTTAAGAGTTTATTCAGAAGATAACAGCTCTATAAATATTATTTTGTGGTGCCCGACTCTCTATTTTATAGACTAGCATGTCATACTCTAATCCGGCATAGCCAAAGACACTTTACACTGAGGAATGGCTTCTGTCTGGCCGACGACAATAAAGGCCTGATTTGTGGAGTGCTGCAGAGATTGTCCTTCTGGAAGGTTCTGCTATCTCCACATAGGAATTTTGGAGTGTGACCATTGTGCTCTTGGTCACCTTCCTGACCATGGCCTTTCTCCTTGATTGGTCAGTTTGGTTGGGCGGCCAGCTCTAGGAAGAGTCTTGGGGTTTCCAAGCTTCTTCCATTTAAGAGTGATGGAGGCCACTGTGTTCTTGGAGACCAACAATGCTGCAGAAATGTTTCAGTCCCCAGATCAGTCCCCAGATCCCTTCCCCAGATCTGTGCCTCTGGACAATCCTGTCTCGGAACTCTATGGACAATTCCTTCGACCTCATGGCTTGGTTTTTGCATTGTCAACTGTGGGACCTTATATAGAAAGGTGTGTCCAATCAATTGAATTAACCACAGGTGTAGAAACATTTCAAGGATGATCAATGGAAACAGGATGCATCTGAGCTCAATTTCGAGTCTCAAAGCAAAGGGTCTGAATACTTATGTAAATAAGGTATTTCAGTTTTTTCTTTTTTAATGTGCAAACATTTCTATCTGTTTTCACTTTGTCATTATGAAGGTATTGTGTGTTGATTGATGAGGGGAACAAATAAGGCTGTAATGTAACAAAAGTCTACGGGTCTGAATACTTTCCGAATGTACTGTACATGCACACACACACACACACACACACACACACACACACACACACACACACACACACACACACACACACACACACACACACACACACACACACACACACACACACACACACACACACACACACACACACACACACACACACACACAAACACTATTGTGTTTTTCCAGTTTTTGTCCTCTAGACAGTCTAGTGTAGTGGGCGTGGTGACAGGTGTTCTGCAGGGTCTGTTATGAACCAGACACAGACAGACAGTAGTGTAGTGGGCTGCTCTCTCATGCTAACACTAAGAAGAGATATGCATGTTCCAGACGGCTGTTGTGAATGAATCATTCCTTTGCTGTTTCCTGGACTGGTAATCCTGTTTATTTTTCTTCACATTCCCCTTATAGACGCTCAGTGGTACGTTATACATTCTAGGACATCCCTACTCCGTAAGAGGTCCTAAAATGTACACCGTGCAGCATACTTTAGGTGTTACCCAGCAATGATCTGATGCATAGAGCATACACGTTTCTCCCCAATCCTGGGCACAAGGAGGTAAAGGAACTCTGTATCTATGCGGAGAGATACTGAGTGTAGCTGCTATGTGTCCAGTGTGACAGGCTGATTTCAATATGTCGTGCAGACACTCCCAGGGCTACACATGTTTTGCTGGTGGCATTCACTACGTTCCCCTGCTATTTGACAGAAAAACCCCAGCTTGTCATATATACGTTTCTGATGTAAAAAAAATAATAAATAAAAAATTTAAAGTCATCATTTTCTATTCTTTATGGCTGTCTTGCCAGTAGACACTATACAGACATGGAGCTGGGATTACTGTAGATTGATAGGAACCATGTCACCAGGTGTAAAACTGGGTGTTGAACAGGTGTCCGTAGCTCTGATTACTATAGATTGATAGGAACCATGTCACCAGGTGTAAACTGGGTGTTGAACAGGTGTCAGTGTAGTAGCTCTGATTACTATAGATTGATAGGAACCATGTCACCAGGTGTAAACTGGGTGTTGAACAGGTGTCCGTAGCTCTGATTACTGCAGATTGGATAGGAACCATGTCACCAGGTGTAAACTGTGTGTGTGTGTGTGTGTGTGTGTGTGTGTGTGTGTGTGTGTGTGTGTGTGTGTGCTTGCGTAATTCTGCTCCATACTCCTCCATACTCCTCCAAAGTCATCCATACTGCTCCATACTGATCCATACTCCTCCATAGTCCTCCATAGTCCTCCATAGTCCTCCATACTCCTCCAGAGTCCTCCATGCTGCTCCATACTCCTCCATAGTCCTCCATAGTCCTCCATACTGCTCCATACTCCTCCATAGTCCTCCAGAGTCCTCCATGTTGCTCCATACTCCTCCATAGTCCTCAGTCCTCCATACTCCTCCATACCTCCATAGTCCTCCATAGTCCTCCATACTGCTCCATAGTCCATAGTCCTCCATACTGCTCCATACTGCTCCATACTCTCCATAGTCCTCCATACTGCTCCATACTCATACTCCATAGTCCGTCATAGTCCTCCATAGTCCTCAATACTGCTCCATACTCCTCCATACTCCTCCACTGTCCTCCATCGTCCTCCCTACTGCTCCATGCTACTCCATAGTTCTCCATAGTCCTCCATACTGCTCCATACTCCTCCATAGTCCTCCATACTCCTACATACTCCTCCATAGTCCGCCATAGTCCTCCATACTCCTCCATAGTCCTCCATAGTCCTCCATAGTCCTCCATAGTCCTCCATACTGCTCCATAGTCCTCCATACTCCTCCATAGTCCTCCATACTGCTCCATACTCCTTCATAGTCCTCCATAGTCCTCTATACTCCTACATACTCCTCCATAGTCCTCATACTGCTCCATAGCTCCTCCATAGTCCTCCATAGTCCTCCATAGCTCCTCCATACTGCTCCATAGTCCTCCATACTCCTCCAGAGTCCTCCATGCTGCTCCATACTCCTCCATAGTCCTCCATAGTCCTCCATACTGCTCCATACTCCTCCATACTCCTCCATAGTCCTCCATAATCCTCCATAGTTCTCCATACTGTTCCATACTGTTCTATACTGCTCCATACTTCTCCATAGTCCTCCATAGTCCTCCATAGTCCTCCATACTGCTCCATACTGCTCCATAGTCCTCCATACTGCTCCATACTGTTCTATACTGCTCCATACACCTCCATAGTCCTCCATACTGCTCCATACTGCTCCATACTCCTCCATAGTCCTCCATACTGCTCCATACTCCTCCATACTCCTCCACTGTCCTCCATCGTCCTCCCTACTGCTCCATGCTACTCCATAGTTCTCCATAGTCCTCCATACTGCTCCATACTCCTCCATAGTCCGCCATAGTCCTCCATACTCCTCCATAGTCCTCCATAGTCCTCCATAGTGCTCATAGTCCTCCATACTGCTCCATACTCCTACCATACTCCTCCATAGTCCTCCATACTGCTCCATACTCCGCTCTGCATAGTCCTCCATACTCCTCCATAGTCCTCCATACTGCTCCATAGTCACTCCATAACTCCGTCCATAGTCCTCCATAGTGCTCCATAGTCCTCCATAGTCCTCCAT
>NC_088225.1:31107066-31144566 GCF_036934945.1 Oncorhynchus masou masou
AGGTAGATAAAGACAGAGAGGCATAGAGAGAGAGAGAGAGAGAGAGAGAGAGAGAGGCAGAGAGAGAGGCAGAGAGAGACAGAGGTGGAGAGACCCATTGAGAGAGAGAGGCGGAGAGGCACAGAGGCAGAGAGACAGAGAGGCACAGAGAGGCACAGAGAGGCAGAGAGATACAGAAAGAGACAGAGAGGCAGAGAGGCAGAGAGGCACAGAGAGGCAGGGCTAGACAGAGAGGCAGAGAGAGGCAGAGAGAGACAGAGAGGCAGAGAGAGACAGAGGGGCACATTGAGAGAGAGACAGAGAGGCACAGAGAGGCAGAGAGA
This sequence comes from Oncorhynchus masou masou, assembly GCF_036934945.1. Taxonomy (NCBI): domain Eukaryota; kingdom Metazoa; phylum Chordata; class Actinopteri; order Salmoniformes; family Salmonidae; genus Oncorhynchus; species Oncorhynchus masou. The sequence goes on from NC_088225.1 coordinate 31,107,390, forward strand.
GAGAGGCAGAGAGAGAGAGAGAGCGAGACAGAGAGGTAGAGAAAGACAGGGAGGCAGCGAGAGAGAGAGAGAGAGAGAGAGAGAGAGGCAGAGAGAGAGAGACAGAGAGAGACAGAGGTGGAGAGACACATTGAGAGAGAGAGAGAGAGACAGAGAGGCACAGAGTGGCACAGAGAGAGACAGAGAGAGAGACAGAGGCAGAGAGAGACAGAGAGGCAGATAGATACAGAAAGAGACAGAGAGGCAGAGAGAGAGACAGAGAGAAACAGAGAGAGCCAGAGAGGCAGCTCAAACAGACAGACAAGAGGAGATTTATTGCCGCAATCAAAGCCTGAATGGCTGCTGGAAATTGACTGTGAATGATGTCACCAACCTGTCCTTAATCAGATACTGTGATTTATTACCCATAATGCATTTGATCTTCCCTCCGTTTTGGAGGGAAACAAGTGCTTGTTTATAGGGTAGCACAGACGTACATCATTATGTGGATGTAGATGTCATGTTATGTGTTTATTTGCTTGCTTCCTGAGTGTTCTCATGATGCATCGGGCCAAGTCCCCCTTATCCGTAATAATCACTCCCATCCACATGCATGGTGGACTGGTCCCAGATCAGTTATTGCTGTTTAAGTAACTCCTACAAGCATTGGCTATACAGCACAAACATATCTGGGACCAGGCTCCCATGGGAGCTGGTCATAGAGAATAAACAGGTCTAGGACCAGGAGTATGGAGCTCCAGTGTACTAACCATGTCTGTCAGTTTGCCCACCAGCCTGCCAGACCTTCCCTCCTTTTGCCTTGGCACTTGTTCAGTCATTCAGCCACTTACAGCTAGAGAGGTTCAGTACAACCTCCGACCTTCAGAAGCAGTGAAGTGCGTCCCTGTAATCAGAGCTTATCTCCAGAGGAAAGAGAGCAGCGTCGGCACTGAGGTCAACCAACATCTCAGGACCTCATGCTCTGCTCAGAATGAGTAACCCACATCCCTTTCTCCCAAGGGTGATTCACTGAGAGAGAGAAAAGTGTTTTGGTGTATATGGGTGAATTGGTGATATACTGTATGTATAACAAAAATATAAACTCTATAAATACTGTATGAACTGAACAGAAATATAAACTCAACATGCAACAATTTCAAAGATTTTTCTGAGTTACAGTTAAATTAAGGAAATCAGTCAATTGACATAAATTCATTAGGCCCTAATCTATAGATTTCACATGGCTGGGAATGCAGATATGCATCTGTCGGTCACAGACCACCACTTACCTCACGCAGCGCAGCACATCTCCTTTCCATAGAATTGAGCAGGCTGTTGATTTTGGCCTGTTGTCCCCACTCCTCTTCAATGGCTGTGGGAATTTCCTGGATATCGGCGGGAACTGAAACATGCTGTGATTCATGTTGATCCAGAGCATCCCAAACATGCTCAATGGGTGACATGTCTGGTATGTATGCAGCCATGGAAGAACTGAGACATTTTCAACTCCCAGGAAATGTGAACAAATCCTTGTGACATGGGGCCGTGCATTATCATGCTGTAAACATGAGGTGATGGCGGCTGATTGCCATCAATAATGTGCAATTAGGTTTGTTGTCTGTACTTATGCCTGCCCATAACATAACCCCACTGCCACCATGGGACACTGTTGTTCACACTGTTGACATCAGCAAAGTGCTCGCCCACACAACACCATACATGTGGTGCACGGTTGAGAGGCCGGTTGGACGTACTAACAAATTCTATAAAATGACATTGGAAATGAACATTCAATTCTCTGTCAACAGCTCTGGTGGACATTCCTGCAGTCAGCACGCCAATTGAAAGCTCCCTCAAAACTTGAGACATCTGTGCCATTGTGCTGTGTGACAAAACTGCACATTTTAGATTGGCCTTTTATAGTCCCCAGCACAAGGTGCACTTGAATAATGACCATGCTGTTTATTTATCTTGAATTGCCACACCTGTCAGCTGGATGGATTATATTGGCTAAGGAGAAATTCTCACTAACAGGGACTCATAAAACCAAAGGACAGATTTCCACCGGTCTATTGTCCATTGCTCCTGTTTCTTGGCCAAGCAAGTCTCTTCTTATCATTGGTGTCCTTTAGTAGAGGTTTCTTTGCAGCAATTCAACCATGAAGGCCTGATTCACGCAGTCTACTCTGAACAGTTGATGTTGATATGTGCCTGTTACTTGAACTTTGTGAAGCATTTATTTGGGCTGCAATTTCTGAGGCTGGTAACTCTAATGAACGTATCCTCTGCAGCAGACCTTCTTGTCTTAAAGTAATGATGGACTGTCATTTCTCTTTGCTCATTTGAGCTTTTCTTGACATAATATGGACTTGGTATTTTACCAAATAGGGCTATCCACCCCTACCTTGTCACAACACAACTGATTGGTTCAAGCGCATTAAGGAGGAAAGAAATCCCACAAATGAACTTTTACCAAGCCACACCTGTTAATTGAAATGCATTCCAGGTGACTACCTCATGAAGCTGGTTGAGAGAATGCCAAGAGTATGCAAAGCTGTCATCAAGGCAAAGGGTGGCTACTTTGAAAAATACAAAATATATTTAGATTTGTTTAACACTTTTTTAGTTAGTACATTATTCCATATCTGTTATTTCATACTGTTGATGTCTTCACTATTATTCTACAATGTAGAAAATAGTAAAAATAAAGAAAAACCCTGAAATGAGTAGGTGTGTCCAAACATTTGACTGGTACTGTATATGCGTTTGCTCATTTGCTTGATTATTTTAAAGCTTTCACGAATTCACAAGGGAGGTCCATTCTCTTCTTCCTACCTGGACCAGACTCCACTTGTTAATTAGTGTTTGAAACCAAAAACAATGAGTTGTTGTCTTTCAACCACAGGGGTAGGATTTGTTCACACTTTGTTAACAAGGAAGGGGGCAGGGCAGTGTTGGGTGTTTCATCCATATGAAACGTTGTTATGTTACACCATTTTGGTGAAGTAAAGGTGGGCATCTCATTCCCAGAATAGACTCCAGAAGAAATAGCTGTGGGAAGCATCAAACTGCTTTTTCAGGTCACCGTAGCGCAATAACAAGTGATTTTAGGTGAAATGGAGCCGGACCATATGTTCCTTGTACTGTGTGGGGATGATGTTGAGGCCGTGTCTGTCTACTATCAAACACAGGCACCCCAAACACCCTGTATCCATCAAAGTATTCTGGACGCCCTCCACACTCTGTCTTAGAGTCCCTCGGTGGAAACACACTCATTTGTTCGTTTGCTATTGGAAGATGGATGGATTGTGGTGGGTTTACTAAAACGGTCATGCTTGGGGTTTTAGTAAACATCCTAAAACCCTGGAGGATGTTCCAGTGAAATAAGGGAAGTCTTGAGCAACCGAAACAGGGTCCTCCTGAGTTATATTTCTCACCTCTTTGCTGAACTAAAATTGTGATACAAAATACATAGGTATGGAAATGAAAATAAGATTTGATTCATTCATATATGGCACAGCTAAATTGTTTATATGGCACAGCTGAATCATTTATATGGCTCAGCTGAATCGTTCAAATTATGAGAGGCTTTCTTATTTATCTACTATAAAATGTCTCAGTAATCATGACCTTTTCCATTTGAGAAAGTGACACTGGCAGACATTTTAAACACACCGCAGAAATGATAGAGAATGTCCTTTGATGGTAATTACTGGATCGTAAATAGACTGTTTTACGGGGCTGTTGTGTTGAACCTTGAGCAAACCAAACACAGGCCAAGCTTTCCTGGCAAGGCTGCTATATTGGTATTCAATGATAATTAAAACCATTGACATATGCATAGGGTGACTGTTTCTCTCCAAGCTAAAGCAAAGACTGTTGTGGGTCCCAAATGGCACGCTACTCTTTTAGAAAAAAAGGGTTCCAAAATGGTTCTTTAGCTGTCCCCACAGGAGAACCATTTTTGGCTCCCGGTAGAACCGTTTTTGGTTTCATGAAGGATTCTTCATGGAACCCAAACGAGTTCTAACTGGAACCAAAAAATAGTTCTTCAAAGGGTTCTCCTATGGGGACAGCCAAATGGCCCTTTAGGTACTAGAGAGCACCTTTTGTATTCCCTATTTATTGCACTTTGACCAGAGAACATCTGGCACTGGTGAAAAGAAGTGCAGAACATAGGGACTCAGGTGCCATTCAGGATGCACACTAGAATTGTAAATAAAAGTTGATGTATTAAATGGTCAGTCAGGCTGAGTGTGGCGCCATGGAAAGAGAACACAACTTCAAAACATTCCAAACGGATCAAGTGTCATATTCTGCCTGCATTCTGACAGGACACATACTGTTACAGTGACTTGACTGGGCAATTGAGACAAATTGGGCGAAATGCAAAAGGTAAACAGGCGAGGGGCTTTCTGAACCTATTTTGGTTGTTTTTGTTTTGAGAGTCATACTTCACCCCAGTAGGCTTGTATTTTCTGTAAACGAGGGGTTTGAAGTTCGAGCTCATTTGGAGAGGCTACCTTTAAAAGGCGGACGTGTTAGCAGTGAAGCAGTGGCTAGCCACTATGGTGCCTCTGTGCATTAGGCAGTGGAGATGCAGCTCGTTGGACGTAGCCTACTGGGCCACTGCAGAAAATACATTGCGATGACAAATTGCAGATGTAATTGTTGGATATGTGGTTCAGAAATTGTTCCTTTTGAAGCTTTCCTTGAAACATTTTTTGGGGGGGAGTTTTTCTCTTCTTCAACCATTTATTATGATTACCAAGGTTGTTAAGAGTACATTTCAGAGTAGGTTTTAAGAAAAGTATTACATTTTCATTAGGATTTCAGCTGAACAGGACATAATACAGCATTCAGTCAACTGCAATATCTTAAGACAAGACAACAGTAATAATATGACAAATGATACAAGAAACATTGTCCGCATCCTGGCCCAATAACTAACCAGCAAAATGCCTACTCAATAACCATAACCATAACAGAATGATCATAATCATAATCAATACCTGATCTTTCAGTGTTTTTCAGCACAAATACATTACAGAATTTCTTACAAATGTATAACTTGCTGAAATTATGTGAGTCACCTCAGAAAATAAACTGCAATCAATTCATTCAATTTTAAGACAATGAGAGGTGACCAAGAATGAATTGCATCACAGCGTTGTATAACAAAACAGAGTGTTTTGAATTGGACGTGTCTGATTGGGCCCTCAACAATGATTGGGCTTCGAATGGCGTCACGAAGCCCAGAGCCCAGCTTGTTTAAAACACGCTAATCCAAGCGTGGAAAGCAGGACACTGAAATTGCAGGGCTTCTGAAAGGTGATCTGGCAGCAGAGCCATGGTCCAAGAGCCAGCGTTTACATAAGATAAATACAAATAATGCAGAACATACTAACAGAACCGGTCGCTAAGTAACCACGTATTTATCTTGTAGGAGCGAGACTGGTTCTTGTTATCGTCTGCCATTGATCTGTGCTGTTGCTAGTTTGCGATCATCATTTGAAGCCATGACACTCAGGCATTATAACGACTCAACAAAGAGAGTACTCAAAATAACATAACTTGATTTTCTCATCAATTTAGAAAATGTGCTGAAATCTAACAGTCACTATAAAAATGTGGAATTTGCATCATAATGATATCATTCTCTATACAACTGTGGAAGTTGCATCATAGTGATATCATTCTCTATAAAACAGTGGAAGTTGCATCATAATGATATCATTCTCTATAAAACTGTGGGAGTTTCATCATAATGATATCATTCTCTATAAAACAGTGGAAGTTGCATCATAATGATATCATTCTCTATACAACTGTGGGAGTTTCATCATAGTGATATCATTCTCTATAAAACAGTGGAAGTTGCATCATAATGATATCATTCTCTATAAAACTGTGGAAGTTGCATCATAATGATATCATTCTCTATACAACTGTGGAAGTTGCATCATAGTGATATCATTCTCTATAAAACTGTGGAAGTTGCATCATAGTGATATCATTCTCTATAAAACAGTGGAAGTTGCATCATAGTGATATCATTCTCTATAAAACTGTGGGAGTTGCATCTATAAAACTGTGGAAGTTGCATCATTATCATTATAAAGTGAGAAATGGATATGGATAGTCATAAAATGTGACATCGGAAAAGTCACTGCAGCTATTTTGTAGGCATATTTCATCCACACAGAGAACGTTCCATCATCAGACTCTGGAGATATCATTCTCTATATTAGCCAATGGGACACCCTCGTCCTGCATCATAGCTGATACCGCTAATCAGCATGTCTATGCCTTTATAAAACAGTGTGGATTTCAGCATCATAATGATATCATTCCATGGCTCCACATGTGGAAGGTTGAACATCAGCCAGGACCTGTCAGTTCCTGTTCATTCATCTATAAAACTGATTGGAAGTTTGCATCATAATGATATCATTATAAAGTGGGAGAAATGGATATGGATAGTCATTAACATCATTTTAGTGAATGTGACATCGGATAAAAATCATGTTGAAACAGCTATTTTGTAGGCATATTTCATCCACACAGAGAACGTTCCATCATCATCAGACATCAAATGGAATGTTTCTTTGGTTGAATCTCAATCATATGTCCATAAATCTAATGGCATGCAAATCTACATATTTAAACATTCTGACAACCGGCTGCACTAACTAATCAGCATGTGTCTATGTTATTTTTATGCAAACCACAGTGTGGATTTCATTGTGGCCTGATGAAGTCTTCCATGGCTCCACATGTGGACTTTGTAGGTTGGAACACCTCAGCCAGGACCTTTCAGTTCCTGTTCCTAAAAGAATCATGATCAGATCTTATAAATGGATCCTGATTGGTCTGTTTAGACAGGGAAGGATGCATGTTAAAGTTTAAAGGGGAGAGGTCTGAATCAGAATTTGTATCTTGTCCATTGGAGTGTAACATCATTTTTGCTGAATGTGCCAAACCACAGATGTATAACTTTTGATAAATAATCATGTTGAAACACATCAGGTTTTTTATCAAAGATAATTATAAAAGAGCAACATGAATTGCTAGCTAACAAATATGTTACAACTGTAGGGTACATTCTGGACTTGTTGCTAGTTTAGCTAGCTACATATCATAAGACATCAAATCATAATTGTGTAGTTTGGTGTGTAACTCAATGATTATTCAATTTAAATCTATTTGGCATGCAAATCTACATATTTAAACATTCTGACAATTGAATTCACGCACGGTCAACTAAGCTCTGCTCCAAAGTGTTTTTGTTGTGTTATTTTAAATCAGTCAGGTTTCATTTGTTTGATTAGTTTTGACACTCTAGCCCCTGTTTAGACCTGGTTCTAGCATACAGGTTGTGCCCTGATCTTTTCCACATTCTGATTGTGTAGAAACTAAAAGAATCATTGTTTGATCAGATCTTATACTGTCTTTGTATCTAAGACAAGTAGCCTAGGGTCATGTTCAGGACCAGATCAGGTAAAAAGGATCAACCTGTTAGCCAGCTAGCCCCCGGCAGGTATAAACTATTGACTCCACGACTCGATTAGTGTAGTTCTCTGCCACTTTGCTAGCCTACTTGTCCATCTGACTGAGCTAGCCTACTCCAGCAGTACTGTCATTTCAATCATTTTAGTCAATAAGAGGATAAAACTTTCTGAACATTCGAGAGTGTAGTCCACTTGTCATTCCAATCTCCTTTGCATTAGCGTATTCTTCTGTAGCCTGTCAACTATGTGTCTATCTATCCCTGTTCTCTCCTCTCTGCACAGACCATACAAACGCTCCACACCGCGTGGCCACCTAATCTGGTGGTCCCAGCGCGCATAGACCCACGTGGAGTTCCAGGTCTCCGGTAACCTCTGGAACTGCCGATCTGCGGCCAACAAGTTTCTTTTGTAGCTTTTCATCTCAGCCTATGCCTCCTCCAGTCCCTCGACTTCTTGGCACTGTTGGAAACATGGATCACCACAGATAACACTGCTACTCCTACTGCTCTCTCTTCGTCCGCCCTCGTGTTCTCGCACACCCCGAGAGCTTCTGGTCAGCGGGGTGGTGGCACCGGGATCCTCATCTCTCCCAAGTGGTCATTCTCTCTCTCTCCCCTTACCCATCTGTCTATCGCCTCCTTTGAATTCCATGCTGTCACAGTTACCAGCCCTTTCAAGCTTAACATCCTTATCATTTATCGCCCTCCAGGTTCCCTCGGAGAGTTCATCAATGAGCTTGATGCCTTGATAAGCTCCTTTCCTGAGGACGGCTCACCTCTCACAGTCCTGGGCGACTTTAACCTCCCCACGTCTACCTTTGACTCATTCCTCTCTGCCTCCTTCTTTCCACTCCTCTCCTCTTTTGACCTCACCCTCTCACCTTCCCCCTACTCACAAGGCAGGCAATACGCTCGACCTCATCTTTACTAGATGCTGTTCTTCCACTAACCTCATTGCAACTCCCCTCCAAGTCTCTGACCACTACCTTGTATCCTTTTCCCTCTCGCTCTCATCCAACACTTCCCACACTGCCCCTACTCGGATGGTATCGCGCCGTCCCAACCTTCGCTCTCTCTCCCCCGCTACTCTCTCCTCTTCCATCCTATCATCTCTTCCCTCTGCTCATACCTTCTCCAACCTATCTCCTGATTCTGCCTCCTCAACCCTCCTCTCTTCCCTTTCTGCATCCTTTGACTCTCTATGTCCCCTATCCTCCAGGCCGGCTCGGTCCTCCCCTCCCGCTCCGTGGCTCGATGACTCATTGCGAGCTCACAGAACAGAGCTCCGGGCAGCCGAGCGGAAATGGAGGAAAACTCGCCTCCCTGCGGACCTGGCATCCTTTCACTCCCTCCTCTCTACATTTTCCTCCTCTGTCTCTGCTGCTAAAGCCACTTTCTACCACTCTAAATTCCAAGCATCTGCCTCTAACCCTAGGAAGCTCTTTGCCACCTTCTCCTCCCTCCTGAATCCTCCTCCCCCTCCCCCTCCTCCCTCTCTGCAGATGACTTTGTCAACCATTTTGAAAAGAAGGTCGACGACATCCGATCCTCGTTTGCTAAGTCAAACGACACCGCTGGTTCTGCTCACACTGCCCTACCCTGTGCTCTGACCTCTTTCTCCCCTCTCTCTCCAGATGAAATCTCGCTTCTTGTGACGGCCGGCCGCCCAACAACCTGCCCGCTTGACCCTATCCCCTCCTCTCTTCTCCAGACCATTTCCGGAGACCTTCTCCCTTACCTCACCTCGCTCATCAACTCATCCCTGACCGCTGGCTACGTCCCTTCCGTCTTCAAGAGAGCGAGAGTTGCACCCCTTCTGAAAAAACCTACACTCGATCCCTCCGATGTCAACAACTACAGACCAGTATCCCTTCTTTCTTTTCTCTCCAAAACTCTTGAACGTGCCGTCCTTGGCCAGCTCTCCCGCTATCTCTCTCAGAATGACCTTCTTGATCCAAATCAGTCAGGTTTCAAGACTAGTCATTCAACTGAGACTGCTCTTCTCTGTATCACGGAGGCGCTCCGCACTGCTAAAGCTAACTCTCTCTCCTCTGCTCTCATCCTTCTAGACCTATCGGCTGCCTTCGATACTGTGAACCATCAGATCCTCCTCTCCACCCTCTCCGAGTTGGGCATCTCCGGCGCGGCCCACGCTTGGATTGCGTCCTACCTGACAGGTCGCTCCTACCAGGTGGCGTGGCGAGAATCTGTCTCCTCGCCACGCGCTCTCACCACTGGTGTCCCCCAGGGCTCTGTTCTAGGCCCTCTCCTATTCTCGCTATACACCAAGTCACTTGGCTCTGTCATAACCTCACATGGTCTCTCCTATCATTGCTATGCAGACGACACACAATTAATCTTCTCCTTTCCCCCTTCTGATGACCAGGTGGCGAATCGCATCTCTGCATGCCTGGCAGACATATCAGTGTGGATGACGGATCACCACCTCAAGCTGAACTCGGCAAGACGGAGCTGCTCTTCCTCCCGGGGAAGGACTGCCCGTTCCATGATCTCGCCATCACGGTTGACAACTCCATTGTGTCCTCCTCCCAGAGCGCTAAGAACCTTGGCGTGATCCTGGACAACACCCTGTCGTTCTCAACCAACATCATGGCGGTGGCCCGTTCCTGTAGGTTCATGCTCTACAACATCCGCAGAGTACGACCCTGCCTCACACAGGAAGCGGCGCAGGTCCTAATCCAGGCACTTGTCATCTCCCGTCTGGATTACTGCAACTCGCTGTTGGCTGGGCTCCCTGCCTGTGCCATTAAACCCCTACAACTCATCCAGAACGCCGCAGCCCGTCTGGTGTTCAACCTTCCCAAGTTCTCTCCACGTCACCCCGCTCCTCCGCTCTCTCCACTGGCTTCCAGTTGAAGCTCGCATCCGCTACAAGACCATGGTGCCTGCCTACGGAGCTGTGAGGGGAACGGCACCGCACATGTTCATTAGGCACCAAAGAGGATAAAACAGTCAGAAATGGAGTGAAACAGGGAGGTACTCACTGAAATTGTCCAGTAGGAATCGCACATTTTAGTTTTAAGCTATTTAACAATAATGGTAATGTGTAGAGGTCATAGACACATTCATCAGCTCTAAGGTGGTAATAATACGGCCACTTGTTTCTTTTGTAGCTTTTATTAATCTAGTGTGCCTCGTATTAATGCTGGAGCTATGGGATGACCAGACCAGAGTGTCGGGCCGGGGACTTCATATTTTTCCAGTCGTCTCAAACTGGTGGATTTAGTGGCTGTGAAAGGCAGTGTTCTGGTAGCTCAGGACACTGAGCCCCTCTGTGTCCCCACGGTTTGTTACAGAGTCACTCACACTCTGCCCTCACACACAGCCAGGCTCTCACATCTGGGGCTGTGGTGTGTGTTTGTGTGTGTGTGTGTGTGTGTGTGTGTGTGTGTGTGTGTGTGTGTGTGTGTGTGTGTGTGTGTGTGTGTGTGTGTGTGTGTGTGTGTGTGTGTGTGTGTGTGTGTGTGTGTGTGTGTGTGTGTGTGTGTGTGTGTGTGTGTGTGTGTGTGTGTGTGGATGTGTGCAATGCACTACATCCAAAGGCAAATCTGTTCCACTCCCATTCCATGCCAATCAAGGCCAAAATAGTTTCTGTTTTTTCAATAAATGTTAAAAGTCATGTAATTCTAAATGTCCAAATACATTGATTGATCATCATTTCAACTGGAATGTAGTGTCTCGTAATCACCAGCAGAAACACTCCACATGGGAAAGTAATACGAGACGGCCTAATTAGCCACTTTATGTTTCACCTTAATTAGAAAGAAATAATGATTCCAATGCCAACCTATGAAAATGAAAATACACTGTGTGCTTTACCTCAGGACCAATGGTAGCCAATTAGAAAGTAAATTCACTGATTTCTACTGGTGTAAACACTCCCCCAAATCATTACAATAAACAAATCAAATCAACATTAGCCTATGGAACAGTAGGAGAATGATGCTTCATTAAAAGCCAATGTTGTTGGAAGTACATCATGAAATACTTACCTTCACTAATTGCCATGGGAATCCCCTTTGGTTTCACTAATGTAAATATACAGATGAAAGAATATGTTTTCCCTGATTGGAACAAGAGAGACTCCCCGTGATTAGAACGGACTCACAAATCACCTTCGATGCTCTCGTCTGGTACTGGAACTTCCTACTCTGACCCCAAGCAGGACTGAACACATACTTTTCACCCATTAGAATCACACCTCTCAATACAATGTCATTACTGTACTGCATGTTAAATGTTAGAATACCGCATAAAGAATTACACCGTTCACAATTTGACATCTTCCAACCTGAAAGGGATTGCCACCAAATACTATATCATTATGGAGACAACAACTCTTGCAATGATGTAAATGTGCTTTAAATAAAACGAGAAATTATATGAAACTATATCAATGCAAAATGCTGAGTCTGCAGAGACGTTTTGCTGAAGAAGCTACGGTCTCTAATCATTGTTGTTTTACCAAACAGAGATAAGTGTTTCATGTGCAGACTGTCTCCCCTTGACCTTGTGTCTCTTTCTAGTATAGAAAGTAACGTGTTGTCAGCCACAGCTGGCCGCCACATACGCCTCTGTCTTCTGGTATCTGTCCAAACGGACACAGAAGCAGGAATGAAAGATTAAAAAGGGTTACACAAAACGAATACAAGATAAAAAGAGGGCCATCTAGTTTGTACTAAGCACCGTGGCTGCATAATGATTTCACCTGCTAGGCCCCAGATATAGACTTTCTTTAAGGGTTGTATTCCACAAAAGATAGATCATAACTATCAAAACATCCTTACAGTTGTAGCATGTGTTCGAGATCCCTGCAGGAATTGAACCCTCAACCTTGCCTGGACAAAGCTCTAACCAACTGAGCCACACAGAATGAATAATCATCTTATATTCATTGTAGTGCTAAAGGCTTCCAAGAACAGCTCTGAAGCCCTTGCCTTTTGAAGACAGGATCCCAAAGGATAAACTAGTTGTTTGGCAAGCCACAATGGCTAATAGCATCGGAGTCTGTGGTAGATTTGTGGGTGAGTTTGACACCTTGAATCAAGTCTATGTGTCCTGTGGACTTGGAACTACATTCCAGAGAGCCAGGCAGTTACCCCTCCAAAGCCCTTCCCCTTTGGTAGGCAGGTCCTGGGGGGTTGTAATAGTGGGATAACAGTAAATAAAAGAGAGTGGGTCGAACTGGGGAACTGACCTTTGGTAGGCAGGTCCGGGGGGTTGTAATAGTGGGATAACAGTAAATAAAAGAGAGTGGGTCGAACTGGGGAACTGACCTTTGGTAGGCAGGTCCGGGGGGTTGTAATAGTGGGATAACAGTAAATAAAAGAGAGTGGGTCGAACTGGGGAACTGACCTTTGGTAGGCAGGTCCGGGGGGTTGTAATAGTGGGATAACAGTAAATAAAAGAGAGTGGGTCGAACTGGGGGAACTGACCTTTGGTAGGCAGGTCCGGGGGGTTGTAAGAGTGGGATAACAGTAAATAAAAGAGAGTGGGTCGAACTGGGGAACTGACCTTTGGTAGGCAGGTCCGGGGGGTTGTAACAGGGGGATAACAGTAAATAAAAGAGAGTGGGTCGAACTGGGGAACTGACCTTTGGTAGGCAGATCCGGGGGGTTGTAATAGTGGGATAACAGTAAATAAAAGAGAGTGGGTCTAACTGGGGAACTGACCTTTGGTAGGCAGGTCCGGGGGGTTGTAATAGTGGGATAACAGTAAATAAAAGAGAGTGGGTCGAACTGGGGAACTGACCTTTGGTAGGCAGGTCCGGGGGGTTGTAATAGTGGGATAACAGTAAATAAAAGAGAGTGGGTCGAACTGGGGAACTGACCTTTGGTAGGCAGGTCCGGGGGGTTGTAATAGTGGGATAACAGTAAATAAAAGAGAGTGGGTCGAACTGGGGAACTGACCTTTGGTAGGCAGGTCCGGGGGTTGTAAAATAACAGTAAATAAAAGAGAGTGGGTCGAACTGGGGAACTGACCTTTGGTAGGCAGGTCCGGGGGGTTGTAACAGGGGGATAACAGTAAATAAAAGAGAGTGGGTCTAACTGGGGAACTGCCCTTTGGTAACTCAGGTCAAACAGCTGTGATGAAGGCCCATAATGACCTGGGTCATGTTTATTAGGCAACAGGACTGAAACAGAGGGACTACCTGGACTTGTCCAATAAGAACTTGACATTGTTTTTGCATTGTAATACACTTAGAAGCGTGTTCTGTTGTGTGCCTGAGGGCTCTATTCAGTCTGTTTCACTGAAGCGTTACAGATTCCGCAATAGACATGTAAAGGTCATTTCTGATTGAGCGTTCATATGCACCGTTCACCGTGAATGAGGTCTGCGCTAAAGAGGGAACATTGCCTTTAAATTTCAATCACGCTGTAAAGATAAACTTCCGCAATGTGGATTGAATAGAGCCCCTAATTAAATTGGCCCTGGCAAGACTAAGTGAAAAGGATGAGGTCTTTCCCATGCGATGCAGTGTCTCATCAATAATGATCTGAAGTAATTGGTTTAACATTTGAAATCCATATCTGTCCCTTTTCTTCCAAATATCTGTTGTTTTACATTGCAGTACGTTACAATAGAGTGCTGCTCAGCCATTTGATAAATTAAACAGCACAATATGTTTCTCTAATGATGTCATATATACTATACACATTATTGGATGTAACAGTATTCACCAATTTCAATGTCTTACAAAAGGAGTACAGACACTGTATTTGGAGTCCTTAAAGTATTCTCTATAATGTGTAAATGTTTCCAACAGTCATTCCATTCATAATGTGTTCATTCATAATGTGTTCATTCATAATGGGTTCATTCGTTATGTGTTCAGGCCCCAATCTGCAGCATCATTGGTCAGGTTTCATAATGAGGGCATATGATGTCTCACTCACATATAGTTCTCATCATCCGGCTATTAGTCTGAGTAAATAGGCCTTGTCTTCTCCCATGGACAGGAAATGCATGCATTACCCCTCACTTCCCACTCATGAATCAGTTGCTGAAAAAGAACCAGGACAGCTCAAGATAAGTGGCTGGTTTTAATGAATAGGGTGAATAAGGGAAAGTGCAAAGCTATTGTTTGGTTGGGGAATTTATCTCTGAGAGAGGGGACAATGTCCCTTTCATTGTTGTCACTGTGGTCCCCAGAGGCCCCTAGAGTCAAGTTCATCGCCAGGAATCAATAGGGGACGCCGAGGGGACGTGGAGGCCAGGGGCCCCAGCAGTCATAGGTCATAGGTCAAACCTGTGGGAGGACGTGAGTGTGTGAGGAGGGGGAGAGGAGGATGTGGATGTGTGAGGAAGGTCGGGGAGATCTGTCCTCCGACAAATGCCTCAAAGCACCGGAACTCCAGCACCTCCCTTGTGAACTCTGACTCCTGCATATAAAATATGACTCCTGTGTCATATTAATAGCGAGAGATTAAGATGGCCACAAGCAGGCCCTGAAAAGCACCAACGTCATCACCTTCAGCGCCTGCCGACACCATGTGGTGGTATTACACTGGAGGGCGATAAAGGAAAGACTCCAACCAATATATAAGACTTCCTGTAAAACACAGTCACAGACCAACAGAGTGTGGGAGTTCATCCAGATTGTTCCAAGTCGGTGTGTAACGTTTCCAGAGCATTCCCTCAATGTTATTGGTAAGGTAACATTTTTTGCCACAGTCTGACGCAGTCTGACCAGTCTGACCCTAGTAAAAATAGAAAATAGAGAGTCAAAATGTAATTTCTCTCCATGGAAACGTTTGTATTGTCTGTATCCATGATCTAGAACACTTCCCAAATGGCCCACAGCTGGAGGTAGAGCAGTATGTAGGAGTATGGAGGACTATGGAGGACTATGAAGGAGTATGGAGCAGTATGGAGGACTATGGAGGAGTATGGAGGACTATGGAGCAGTATGGAGGACTATGGAGGACTATGGAGGACTATGGAGCAGTATGGAGGACTATGGAGGACTATGGAGTGGAGGACTATGGAGCAGTATGGAGGAGGACTATGGAGGATGGAGTGGAGGAGTATGGAGGAGTATGGAGCAGTATTGAGGACTATGGAGGGGTATGGAGCAGTATGGAGGACTATGGGGGAGTATGGAGCAGTATGGAGCAGTATGGAGGACTATGGAGGTGTATGGAGCAGTATAGAACAGTATGGAGCAGTATGGAGGACTATGGAGCAGTATGGAGCAGTATGGAGGACTATGGAGGATTATGGAGGAGTATGGAGCAGTATGGAGGACTATGGAGGACTATGGAGGAGTATGGAGCAACATGGAGGACTCTGGAGGACTATTGAGCAGTATGGAGCAGTATGGAGGACTATGGAGGATTATGGAGGAGTATGGAGCAGTATGGAGGACTATGGAGGACTATGGAGGATGGAGCAACATGGAGGACTCTGGAGGACTATGGAGGAGTATGGAGCAGTATGGAGGACTATGGAGGACTATGGAGGAGTATGGAGCAGCATGGAGGACTCTGGAGGAGTATGGAGGACTATGGAGGACTATGGAGGACTATGGAGGAGTATGGATCAGTATGGATGACTTTGGAGGACTATGGAGGTCTATGGAGGAGTATGGAGCAGTATGGAGGACTATGGAGGAGTATGGAGGACACACAGCACACACATGGAGACTATGGAGGACTATGGAGGACTATGGAGGACTATGACGGACTATGGGGAGTATGGAGCAGTATGGAGGACTATGGACACAGTTTACACCTGGTGACATGGTTCCTATATGGACAGTAATGGAGGACTATGGACACCTGTTCAGGACTATTACACTATGGTGACATGGTTCCTATGGAATCTATGGAGGAATCAGAGACTATGGACACTGACACTATTCAGGACTATGGAGCAGTATTACTACCTGGTGACTATGGTTCCTATGGAAGTATACAGTAATGGAGGACTATGGAGGACTACCTGAGTAGCATGGAGTATGGACACTATGGTGACATGGTTCCTATCAGGATATGGACAGTAATCCCAGACTATGTCTGTATGGTGCCTACTGGAGCAGTATGGAACTAATAGGAGGTGATGGACTATAGAACAGTTTATTTTTTTTATGGAGGACAATATGGAGCAGTAGTAGCACCTCCCTTGGAGATGGAGGACTATGGAGGACTATGGAGGACTATGGAGAAGTATGGAGCAGTATAGAACAGTATGGAGCAGTATGGAGAACAAAACTATGGAGGATTGGGAGGACTATGGAGGACATATGGAGGATTATCAGCCTATCACACTGGACACATGCAGACTATGGAGGAGTATGGAGCAGTATAGATACAGAGTTGGAGTGACCATGGGATTGGGGAGTATGGAGGACTATGGATCAGACATTGGAGGGTAACACCAGTATTTTGCACTATGGTGTACATTTGGAGGACTATGGAGGACTATGGAGGACTAGAATGTATATGGAGCACCATGGAGCGACTATGGGGAATGTGAAGAAAAATGGAGCAGTATGGAGGACTATGGAGGACTATGCAAATGGAGGATTATTCGGAGTATGGAGCAGTACATGAGGACTATGGAGGAGCATGAGGAGCAGAGCACACTATGTCTGTCTGTGTCTGGTTCATAACAGACCCTGCAGACCCTGAGTACTGTAAAAACACAATAGTGTTTGTGACTATGGAGTGTGTATGTAGGAGTGTGTGAGCACTATGGTGTGCATGTACAGTACATGGAGCAGTATGGAGGACTATGGAGGAGTATGGAGGACTATGGAGCAGTATGGAGGACTATGGAGGACTATGGAGGAGTATGGAGCAGTATGGAGGACTATGGTGGACTATGGAGTGAGTAGCATGGAGCAGTATGGAGGATGATGGAGGACAGTGGAGGAGTGTGGAGGAGTATGGAGCAGTATGGAGGACTATGGGGGAGCATGGAGCAGTATGGAGCAGTATGGAGGACTATGGAGGTTATGGAGCATTATAGAACAGTATGGAGCAGTATGGAGGACTATGGACCTTCATATGGAGCAATGGAGGAAATGGAGGATTATGGAACTATGGAGCACTATGGAAAGTATGGAAAGTATGAGAACAGTATGGACAGTATGGAGAACTAACTATGGAGGATTATGAGCTCACTATGGAGGAGTATGGATTGATTATCCTTGAAATGTTTCTACACTATGGAGGACTATGGAGGAGTATGGAGCAGCATGGAGGAGTATGGAGCAGTATGGAGGACTATGGAGGAGTGCAAATGGAGCAAGCCATGGAGGAATTGTCCTGGAGAAGTTGGAGGACTAGGAGGACTATGGAGGACAGATATGGAGGAGTATGGATCAGTATGGATGACATTTTGCAGCATTGTTGGTCTATGGAGGAGTAGAACACAGTGGCCTCCATC
The DNA here is from genome assembly GCF_036934945.1 of Oncorhynchus masou masou. NCBI lineage: Eukaryota > Metazoa > Chordata > Actinopteri > Salmoniformes > Salmonidae > Oncorhynchus > Oncorhynchus masou. Next base: position 31,125,292 of record NC_088225.1, read on the forward strand.
ACTCTTAAATGGAACAAGCACAAACCCCACAGACTCTTCCTAGAGCACACACCCAACCAAACTGACCAATCAAGGAGAAAACACATGGTCAGGAACACACAGTTTACACCTGGTGACATGGTTCCTATCAATCTATAGTAATCAGAGCTTCCAGAAGGACACCTGTTCAACACTCCAGTTTACACCTGGTGACATGGTTCCTATCAATCTACAGTAATCCCAGCTCCATGTGTATAGTGCCTTTGGCAAGACAGCCATAAAGAATAGAAAATGGTGACTTTAAATTTTTTTTTTTTTTTTTTTTACAACAGAAACGTATATATGACAAGCTGGGGTTTTCCTGTCAAATAGCAGGGGAACGTAATGAATGCCACCAGCAAAACATGTGTAGCCCTGGGAGTGTCTGCACGACATATTTAAATCAGCCTGTCACACTGGACACATAGCAGCTACACTCAGTATCTCTCCGCTTAGATACAGAGTTCCTTTACCTCCTTGTGCCCAGGATTGGGGAGAAATTGTATGCTCTATGCATCAGATCATGGCTGGGTAACACCTAAAGTATGTTTACGGTTACATTTTAGGACCTCTGACGGAGTAGGGATGTCCTAGAATGTAATCAGAACGATTACCACTGAGCGTCTATAAGGGGAATTTGAAGAAAAATATGACAGGATTACCAGTCCAGGAAACAGCAAAGGAATGATTCATTCACAACAGCCGTCTGGAACATGGATATCTCTTCTTAGTGTTAGCATGAGAGAGCAGCCCACTACACTACTGTCTGTCTGTGTCTGGTTCATAACAGACCCTGCAGAACATATGTCACCAGCCCACTACACTAGACTGTCTAGAGGACAAAACCTGGAAAAACACAATAGTGTTTGTGTGTGTGTGGGTGGAGGGAGATTGAGATTGTGTGTGTGTGTGTGTGTGTGTGTATGTGTGTATGTGTGTATGTGTGTTTGTCCTTTGAAGAATGTCTATGGTGGTCAATTGCATATGTTGTAGTAACGTTGTTTTGTGATGTGTGTGGATGTCTGTGTGTTCCTTCCTGTGTGTGTGTGTTGTGTGTGTGTGTGTGTGTAACTGTGTGTGTGTGTGTGTGTGTGTATGTGTGTTGTGTGTGTGAATGTGTGTGTCATGTACAGTACATTCGGAAAGTATTCAGACCACGCTAGATTTGTTACATTACAGCCTTATTTTCCCTCATCAATCAACACACAATACCTTCATAATGACAAAGTGAAAACAGATAGAAATGTTTGCACATTAAAAGAAAAACTGAAATACCTTATTTACATAAGTATTCAGACCCTTTGTCTTTGAGACGGAAATTGAGCTCAGATGCATCCTGTTTCCATTGATCATCCTTGAAATGTTTCTACACCTGTGGTTAATTCAATTGATTGGACACACCTTTCTATATAACGTCCCACAGTTGACAATGCAAAAACAAGCCATGAGGTCGAAGGAATTGTCCATAGAGTTCCGAGACAGGATTGTCTCAGAGGCACAGATGAGAAGGGTCTCAGATGAAACATTTCTGCAGCATTGTTGGTCTCCAAGAACACAGTGGCCTCCATATCTTAAATGGAAGAAGCTTGGAAACCCCAAGACTCTTCCTAGAGCTTTCCCTCCAACCAAACTGACCAATCAAGGAGAAAAGCCATGGTCAGGAAGGTGACCAGGAGCCCAATGGTCACAATGTAAAATCTATGTGGAGATAGCAGAACCTTCCAGAAGGACAATATCTGCAGCACTCCACAAATCAGGCCTTTATTGTCATGACATCAGACAGAAGCCATTCCTCAGTGTCGTGTCTTTGGCTATGCCGGAAAGGTAATATGACATCTCAGTCATAAAATAATTTCTCTGGTCTTACAATTACCTGATTGAGCTAATCATGTAAATGTAATTAACTAGAGAGTCGGGGCACCACAAAATAATATTTATAGAGCTGTTATCTTCCAAATAAACTCTTAAAGACCTAGAAAACATTTTACATCAATAGCAGTGAATATTAATCATCATCTTAATTCAGGTTCATTTGAAAGTTGCAAATTCTTGGTTATCTTCACGAACCCTGGCTAACAAGTTGAATCAGCAATACAAAATTGGGTTTAATTATTTATTTACTAAATCTAACTAATCACATAGAATTACACATACATATAATTAATCAGAACTTGATTACAAATTCTCATAAAGGAAAACCAAAATATTGCGGAACAGATATGACAGCTTGTTACACAAACCTGAAAAGGGGCTGGGTTTGAGTGAAAAGCGGGAAGACTGAGGGACAGGTGGGCCAAGCTTGTGCTATGGTAAATACAGTATCTTATGCATTCTAAATTACCGCCCATTTGGAAAAGGAAAATGCAATAAATATTTACTCTGAGCTGCACTTCGGTAGGTTGGTGGTAGATGGAAGGCCGTGTTGTCAAACCGAGTCCTTTGTCCTTTGAAGAATGTCTATGGTGGTCATTTTGGATACGTTGTAGTAACGTTGTTTTGTGAAAATGTGGAACTCTGTCTGTTCCTTCCTAACCCTACTTTGCAGCGGCTGTATGCTAACTCCGTGCTAGGAGGTATCACTTGTGTAGTGAATGGTTGTGTGATGAGTTGTATGCGTAATACATTTTGAATAGTATTCCATCTATTACCAACGACTAGTCTCAGTGATAACTAACTACAGGGGAAAAATATATATTTATGTTCAATCTAATAAATAGGTTGAATGCTCAGTTATTAAAGCAAACATGGGGATGACCACAAACGACTTCCAAAATAGCTGAATATGTTTTTCCACTGGATTATTTGCAGGCTGTATGTATGGTAAAAGGAGAACGCCCTCCACCCTTCTGGAACATTTTAAAGGGGCAATCTGGGATTGGTACATCACTTTTTTTTAACTTTAAATTAAATATGTGTAATTTATTCTTTATCTTACCCCATCAGAACTCAAAATACAAGCTTATCTTATTTTATTCCCATTTTTTGTAAACAGTGCAATTGTAGATCAACACAGTATAGCGCAAAAATATGCTTAAAACTAAACTTTTGATTTTACCCAAAAAGGTGTTCGGGTGACCACTTTCTTGTTGTTTAAATCCCTGACTGTCACTTTAAAAGTGCTTTTTTTCCTTTTTTTGCACTGGAGACTTGAGGGTAAATGTGGATCAGAACTTCTCACCACTGTGTACTGCAGGAGGATGGGTGACAGTTTAAGGCTGTAATTACAGTGAAATACAGTCGGAGGTAGGAGAAAGGGTGTGTGCACCCTCCAGGTAGGAACACAGCTAATTATAGAGCAGTCAGGTAATAGTATCTTTGTTGACTCACAGAAAGGCAATGTGAATGCAACGGTTGGTTTATGAGGAAATTAGTTGTTGAGTTAATTTGATGTGTGGTGAATGGTGGAGGAGAGTTTAGAGACGTTTAGACAAGGAAACCAGTGTGGGGGAGAAAAGGTGTGTAAAACTACAAATTCTGAGCAAATTATATGCTGTGTTTCTTTACACAGAAACCCATTTCAACAATAAACATCAAACTTAACTGAACAATAAACATCAAACTTAACTGTTGTCTGTTAAGTTTCAATCAAGGAATCAAGGAAAAGTTTTACTTGTTAGATTTACAATCATAGGGTTCCACAATTGGCAGAAAAGTTTAATATTACAATTATTATTGTTATAATATAACAATAACATTGCGACACATTTATTTATACAATTTCTATATGCAAATGTAGCAGGTTTTCTTAAACCATAATTGTGTGATGAGTAACAATCTTTGAGAAAAGAAGACTTGCTTTACCTAGGCTTTAGCAAGGCTCAAGCTAATACCTAGGCTTTAGCTCAGCAGGCTAACACAGTTTTGTGGTAGACAGGAGGTGCAGTCTGTCACACAGAGACCTTTATAAGCCAGCATGTCTACCAGCCATCTCAGAGAAACTAGTAGATTGGAGACGCAAGCCAACAACATGCCAATTCACTGACTGGCAAATATTTGACGGGCCAAGGCCTGTGTTTGCTTTCTCACCATCAGTACCATCAGCACAAAGTCCATTTGAAATACATGTGTTTGTCACACCAGTGACACACATTTGGATTGGCTGGTCTTACATTAAGGGCTTGATGTACCAGAATCCGTCTAGATGCATTGAGAGGTGAAAAAGTCCCCCTTATAGCTGCAGGGGTAAATGTTTCCGCTGTCTGATCGGCACATGCTCAGATAAAAGGTCTAGCCTCCCAAACCACACGTGAGTAAACTGTGTGACAGTTGTGGAAGAATGCTCAATTTCACACTGATCCCAAAAGGAAATGTAAAACACATGGAATGTGAAAAGTGTCCAATTACTGTGTAAGGGCTGTTGTGATGAGGTTAGGAAAGATGATCTTATTATCCAAGTTGTGGGGTTAAAGGATGGCTCATTTCACCCCCACATACAGTAATGACACATTTCTCAATGTCCATATTAGTCACACAGGTCCTAATATAGACACCGTGCAGCTTATTGTGAGATAGGTGATGTTTCAAATATGGAGGACAGACGAGAGGTCAATCTTTTTGCTGTACATTATGGCAAAGTCATCCTAGGTTCAACTATTTGACCTTTTATACATATATATATATATATATATATATATATACATACAGTGGGGCAAAAAAGTATTTATTCAGCCACCAATTTTGCAAGTTCTCCCACTTAAAAAGATGAGAGAGGCCTGTAATTTTCATCATAGGTACACTTCAAGTATGACAGACAAAATGAGAAAAAAAATCCAGAAAATCACATTCTAGGATTTTTAATGAATTGATTTGCAAATTATGGTGGAAAATAAGTGTTTGGTCAGTAACAAAAGTTTATCTCACTACCTTGTTATATACCATTTGTTGGCAATGACAGAGGTCAAACATTTTCTGTAAGTCTTCACAAGGTTTTCACACACTGTTGCTGGTATTTTGGCCCATTCCTCCATGCAGATCTCCTCTAGAGCAGTGATGTTTTGGGGCTGTTGCTGGGCAACACAGACTTTCAACTCCCTCCAACGATTTTCTATGGGGTTGAGATCTGGAGACTTGCTCGGCCACTCCAGATCCTTGAAATGCTTCTTACGAAGCCACTCCGTTGCCCGGGTGGTGTGTTTGGGGATCATTGTCATGCTGAAAGACCCAGCCACGTTTCATCTTCAATGCCCTTGCTGATGGAAGGAGGTTTTCACTCAAAATCTCACGATACATGGCCACATTCATTCTTTCCTTTACACGGATCAGTCGTCCTGGTCCCTTTGCAGAAAAACAGCCCCAAAGCATGATGTTTCCACCCCCATGCTTCACAGTAGGTATGGTTTTCTTTGTATGCAACTCAGCATTCTTTGTCCTCCAAACAGGACGAGTTGAGTTTTTACCAAAACGTTATATTTTGGTTTCATCTGACCATGTGACATTCTCCCAATCTTCTTCTGGATCATCCAAATGCTCTCTAGCAAACTTCAGACAGGCCTGGACATGTACTGGCTTAAGCAGGGGGACACGTCTTGCACTGCAGGATTTGAGTCCCTGGCGGTGTAGTGTGTTACTGATGGTAAGCTTTGTTACTTTGGTCCCAGCTCTCTGCAGGTCATTCACTAGGTCCCACCGTGTGGTTCTGGGATTTTTGCTCACCGTTCTTGTGATCATTTTGACCCACGGAGTGAGATCTTGCGTGGAGCCCCAGATTGAGTGAGATTATCAGTGGTCTTGTATGTCTACCATTTCCTAATAATTGCTCCCACAGTTGATTTCTTCAAACCAAGCTGCTTACCTATTGCAGATTCAGTCTTCCCAGCCTGGTGCAGGTCTACAATTTTGTTTCTGGTGTCCTTGGACAGCTCTTTGGTCTTGGCCATAGTGGAGTTTGAAGTGTGACTATTTGAGGTTGTGGACAGGTGTCTTTTATACTGATAACAAGTTCAAACAGGTGCCATTAATACAGGTAATGAGTGGAGGAGAGAGGAGCCTCTTAAAGAAGGAGTTACAGGTCTGTGACAGCCAGAAATCTTGCTTGTTTGTAGGTGACCAAATACTTATTTTCCACCATAATTTGCAAATGAATTCATTAAAAATCCTACAATGTGATTTTCTGGATTTCTTTTCCTAATTTTGTCTGTCATAGTTGAAGTGTACCTATGATGACAATTACAGGCCTTTCTCATCTTTTAAGTGGGAGAACTTGCACAATTGGTGGCTGACTAAATACTTTTTTGCCCCACTGTATATATATATATATATAACCATCTTCATGACATGTTCTAATGAGATGTACAACAGTTGTTCCTACCAAGTTCCCCGAGTCTCCAACACAGACCTCTTTGTACTGTTCATGCCTAGCAGGCATATTCACTGCATTTATCATTTACAACTTTTCCTTTGAAAAAAGTCAAGTTTACAATCCACGTTATTAATATCGGTCAGGACAACAAATTAGAGTGTAAACAGCCCTTTGGATTATTTTATTTTTGAAGTAGTTTGCTCTAATGTCTGTGACTGATGGTCAGGTCAAAATGTTGACAGTTTAATTATTCAAACAGGAAAACAAGATGTTCTGGCCCAAAATGTGGAGAATTCCCTACATGTGGTTTAACAGGATTCAGGAATCTAAAATGACATATGATGTACAGCGAGGTCTTTGATTACATTGTGTTACTACCATGAAAGAGTCAACCATGAAACGAGCTGAACTTTTTTTGTCCAACCCCTCTTGTCCAAGTGTCCTCATCTGCAAAAGGCAGGTTGGCGTTTATCGTCTTGTCCTGGAGGCAGAATACATGGAAACCATGTGTTTGATGTTGTTGATACCTTTCCAACTATTCCGCTCCAGCCATTAGCACATGCCCGTCCTCCTCAGTTGAAGTGACCACCAGCCTCCAGATTTGATGACTTTGTGACTGTGCCAGCTGGGGACCACTTTGCAGAGGTGCCTCCAGAAGAAAATTCATCGAAAAGGAAAAGCTGAAACAAGATGCTGTAAGACATGATATATTGTGACCTTATTAAAAATCATCTTCAAGGTGTTTTGTTTCTGCTTTGTTTTCCAGAAAATGTGATTGTTTACACATTTTCTTTAAGCTATTCGGTCTCCCTGGTAACACTACAGGGATTCAGTAATCTTCTGAATGTACAGTGCCTTCGGAAAGTATACAGACCCTTTGACTTTTTCCACATTTTGTTATATTGCAGCCTTATTCTAAAGTTGATTAAATAACAAAACAATCCTCAGAAATCTACACACAATACCCCATAATGACATTGTTAAAACAGGTTTTTAGATATTTTTGCAAAAAAATAAATAAATACCTAAATACCTTAATTTACATGAAAATTCAGCTCCTTTTCTATGAGACTCGAAATTGAGATGTTTCAACAACTTGATTGAAGTCCACCTGTGCTAAATTCAATTGATTGGATATGATTTGGAAAGGCACAAACCTGTCTATATAAGGTCCCAAAGTTAACAGTGGATGTCAGAGCAAAAACCAAGCCATGAGTTCTAAGGAATTGTCCGTAGAGCACAGAGACAGGATTGTATCAAGGCACAGATCTGGGGAAGGGTACCAAAACAATTCTGCAGCATTGAAGATCCCCAAGAACACTGTGGCCTCCATCATTCTTAAATGGAAGATGTCTTGAACCACCATGACTCTTCCTAGAGCTGGCCGCCCAGCTATATTGAATAATCAGGGAAGAAGGGCCTTGGTCAAGGAGGTGACCAAAAACCTGATGGTCACTCTGACAGAGCTCTAGAGATCCACTGTAGAGATAGGAGAACCTTCCAGAAGGACATGCATCTCTGCAGTACTCTACCAATCAGACCTTTATGGTAGAGTGGCCAGACGGAAGCCACTCTTCAGTAAAAGGCACATGACAGCCCACTTGGAGTTTGCCAAAAGTCACCTAATGACTCTCAGACCATAAGAAACCAGATTTGATAAAACCACGATTTAACGTTTTGGCCTGAATGCTAAGCGTCACATCTGGAGGAAATCTGGCACCATCCCTACGGTGAAGCATGGTGGTGGCAGCATCATCCTGTGGGGATGTTTTTCAGCAGCAGGGACAGTGAGACAGGTCAGGAGAGGCATAGATGTACAGAGAGATCCGATCCTTGATGAAAACCTGCTCCAGAGCTCTCAGGACCTCAGACCTTTCAACAGTAAAATGACCCTAAGCACACAGCCAAGACAACGCAGGAGTGTCTCCGGGACATGTCTCAGAGCCTGGATTTAAACCCGATGGAACATCTCTGGAGTGACCTAAAAATGGCTGTGCAGCAACGCTCCCAATCCAACCTGATAGAGCTTGAGAGGATATGCAAAGAATGTGAGAAACTCCCCAAATACAGGTGGGCCAAGCTTGTAACGTCATACTCAAGAATATTCAAGGCTGTAATCGCTGCCAAAGGTGCCTCAACAAAGTCCTGAGTAAAGGGTCTGAATAATTATGTAATTGTGATATTTCAGTATTTTATTAGCAATTATGGGGTGTTGTGTTCAGGTTGATGAGGGACAAAACTATTTAATCAATTTTAGAATGAGGATGTAACATAACAAAATGTGTAAAAAGTCAAGGGGTCTGAATATACTGTGAAGTAACTATCTAACCACAGCATTTCATCAGTTTACTGTGTATGACGACTGTACTTCAGGGTTCAGAAGCCCAGCTCTAAATATGTCACACGTTATGCCATTCAATAAGGTCCATGTATTTCACACAGTGTAACTATATAGTCAGACACTGGGAGTCAAAATGTCTCATGTGGTGTTCTGAAGTAGTAAAGTTTCCTCATGGTCAGTAGACATAATTGAGTCCTTGATTTGTCTTGTTTAAAAAAAGACTGTCCATTTTTCTCCCAATGTGGTTCAGTACCTTGTCTGTGGTCGTCCAGTCCCAGCTTGATACCGACCAAATAAAAAAGAAGGTAAAACGCACAATTTATTATATACGTACTTTTACATTTGAAATGTCAACAAGGGAGAATGGACAAGCTTGTCGCCCATAAAACCCCTAAAAATAACAGCCCTGTCAGCGTTGATAGCCTTCCTGTCTGATTACTTGGAGGTCTGGGGGTTTTGATTGGCCAGTTTTCCATCTGAGAGACAGAGAATCCTTTACATTACAGCAAATCACACAGGCCTGTAGTGGACTAGAGTCCTGGGGTACTGGTGAAATCACACAGGCCTGTAGTGGACTAGAGTCCTGGGCTACTGGTGAAATCACACAGGCCTGTAGTGGACTAGAGTCCTGGGCTACTGGTGAAATCAAACAGACCTCTAGTGGACTAGAGTCCTGGGCTACTGGTGAAATCACACAGACCTCTAGTGGACTAGAGTCCTGGGCTACTGGTGAAATCATACAGACCTCTAGTGGACTAGAGTCCTGGGCTACTGGTGAAATCAGAACAAACCTCTAGTGGACTAGAGTCCTGGGCTACTGGTGAAATCAGAACAAACCTCTAGTGGACTAGAGTCCTGGGCTACTGGTGAAATCAGAACAAACCTCTAGTGGACTGGAGTCCTGGGCTACTGGTTAAATCATACAGACCTCTAGTGGACTAGAGTCCTGGGCTACTGGTGAAATCAGAACAGACCTCTAGTGGACTAGAGTCCTGGGCTACTGGTGAAATCAGAACAGACCTCTAGTGGACTAGAGTCCTGGGCTACTGGTGAAATCAGAACAGACCTCTAATGGACTAGAGTCCTGGGCTGCTGGTGAAATCAGAACAGACCTCTAGTGGACTAGAGTCCTGGGCTACTGGTGAAATCAGAACAGACCTCTAGTGGACTAGAGTCCTGGGCTACTGGTGAAATCAGAACAGACCTCTAGTGGACTAGAGTCCTGGGCTACTGGTGAAATCAGAACAAACCTCTAGTGGACTAGAGTCCTGGGCTACTGGTGAAATAAGAACAGACTTCTTAGTGGACTAGAGTCTTGGGCTACTGGTGAAATCAGAACAGACCTCTAGTGGACTAGAGTCCTGGGCTACTGGTGAAATCAGAACAGACCTCTAGTGGACTAGAGTCCTGGGCTACTGGTGAAATCAGAACAGACCTCTAGTGGACTAGAGTCCTGGGCTACTGGTGAAATCAGAACAGACCTCTAGTGGACTAGAGTCCTGGGCTAGTCCTGGGCTACTGGTGAAATCAGAACAGACCTCTAGTGGACTAGAGTCCTGGGCTACTAGAGTCCTGGGCTACTGGTGAAATCAGAACAGACCTCTAGTGGACTAGAGTCCTGGGCTACTGGTGAAACAGAACAGACCTCTAGTGGACTAGAGTCCTGGGCTACTGGTGAAATCAGAACAGACCTCTAGTGGACTAGAGTCCTGGGCTACTGGTGAAATCAGAACAGACCTCTAGTGGACTAGAGTCCTGGGCTACTGGTGAAATCAGAACAGACTAGTGGACTAGAGTCCTGGGCTACTGGTGAAATCAGAACAGACCTCTAGTGGACTAGAGTCCTGGGCTACTGGTGAAATCAGAACAGACCTCTAGTGGACTAGAGTCCTGGGCTACTGGTGAAATGACCTCTAGTGGAAAGTCCTGGGCTACTGGTGAAATCAGAACAGACTTCTTAGTGGACTAGAGTCTTGGGCTACTGGTGAAATCAGAACAGACCTCTAGTGGACTAGAGTCCTGGGCTACTGGTGAAATCAGAACAGACCTCTAGTGGACTAGAGTCCTGGACTACTGGTGAAATCAGAACAGGTCTGGACCCTACTGTGAGTAGAGTGCAGAGCACAGGAAACAATACTAATTCCACCTGAGATCTGGTCTTAACCTACCTTTCAAAACTAAACCACAAACTGTACAGTACAGTATTACCTGTTTCTTATTAGAATATGCCAAAATAGTGACCTTTAACCTTTGTAGTTTTATGTCACCTAGGTTTATGTACTACTTATATGTCACTTTTGAAGGTCACATAGGGGAAAATCCCATTTGCAGCTCCACTCGACGATTCCCTTTTGTTTGGCTGAGCGGTGACTTAAACAACCATCCCTGAGCATCTATACCTGCTGCATAGTTCTGTTGTCATAAGACTCTCCTCACTCAGCAATGTGTGGTATGTATGTTACTGTGGCGGACAGGCGGCGGACAACAAAAGCTGTCTGAAGTCCATGTGAATGAATAAACAGAGGTTATCAGTAGTGAGCTCTTGCGGTTTGTTTAATGAGTCTCACTGCTGTGTTGTCAGACAGTGGCTGTGACTGGAGCAGACAGCAGGAATGCCGGGTCCTCTCTCAGTCATACTGTAGGCCTCAGTGTGGCTGTACTGTTGTTATCTCCTGAAAGACTGGTGCGTAGGAGGAGTCAGGCTCTGGGTTTTCCATCACACTGTCAATGACACTCTACAGTAACAAGATACATGGAAGAGAGATGAAACATTTCACATTCGTCACAGGAGCTCAATAAAAGTCCAAATAGGAGCATGTCAGAATAGTGTCATTTCACCCAGGTAGTTATATGCTACAGCTGACATTTGACTTATGTCACATAGCATGGTGAGGGTTAGGGACCGGTTAGAATGGAACGAAACTAACTACTGAGTCTTTCACATGGCAACGTTTGGCTTCCATGTTGTATGTAGTGTCAGACTCATCATAGTAACGTATAACTGATACTGTCACATTTTCCTGTCAACATTCTGATCGTATTTCTAAGGAGATATACTGTCTGCTAAAATGCTGATCAACTCTAGCTGTGAGATGAACCCTGAGGATGCACTGTGCTCCCCGTTGGTTTGAATTATCAACATTGGTCAGCAACTGTGAAAATGCTAAGCATGGACTGACTGACCACTCCATTTTCAGCTATTTGACTATTTTGCCAAGGAACAGGCGTTGCTGCATGGCAGAGGAAAGACAAGACAGGTACAGCGTAACGTTAACCACATCGTTGGAGCGTTATCGTCTGAGAGATCTGTTCTTCTTTCCTCAGATCTCTCTTCCTTCATCAGGCCATTATCAGTCTAGCCAGGGTTATTACTACATCAGACTCTGTCTTGCATCCCATATGGCATCCTATTCCCTATGTAGTGCACTACTTTTGGCCAGGTCCCATAGGACTCTGGTCAAAAGTAGTGCACTATATAGGGAAAGGGTGCCATTTGGGACGCAGCCAAGGTTTCCACACCGGCAGTCTGTGGACGTGTCATCAGAAAACATTGTCAGCATAGCAACACTGCCTTCTGTTCATCAACAGGTGTTCCCCGGCAGCCAATGAGCTTCCAGGAGACAAATGAAGTGAATCGCTAACGTATTTCAATGTGGCGAGAAGGGGAGGAGCCATGATAACATAGCCAATGGGAGCGAAGCAGTTCTTAGAAGATTCTGAGTGGTTACAGTGCAGTGCAGCAAACCTTTAAGTTGGCACATGCTCACAACTGCCCGTTCTCTGGCACGTCTCTTATTGAGGTCACCAGTCAATCAGTCTTGTGCCATGGGATGCACCTCATAAATACATTATTGATTACTTCACTATGTCAAAGGGCGTGAGTTTCACTATAGCAACAATCTTGTAAAATAACACTTTCCTTTGATGTTAGTCTCTGTCTAAAGGTACTCTTTGGTTTACCTGCAACTTATTGATCCTTGACCTTGTGTAAAACCAAAACAAAGCACATTTAACCACCATAACAAAGAATCACTGCATACCTGATGAGCTTACGAAATCATTAACAATTTCGTAAGATATCTGCAAAACAACCATAAAAGTCATTTTAATCTGTAGCACGATTCCATTTGTAACTTTTTTCAGACAATTTGCTTTATGAGGTGGCAGTAATTCAACCAGACATTAGTAAACTACACAGTCCGTGACATACAATTGTGCGTTTCTCTATGCCATTTGCTTACATAAAATGTCCCCTCCAAATGTTTGAAAACATCCACTACAGCCACCCTCTTGGGAAGAAACCTATATTCACTCTTACAGAGCCAGTGTACGATAATAGGTTTGTTTAATCTGAGGCGATCAGTGGAGGGCAGAGGGTGGAGGGTAGAGGGGTGGAGGGCAGAGGGGTGGAGGGCAGAGGGGTGGAGGGTAGAGGGGTGGAGGGTAGAGGGGTGGAGGGCAGAGGGGTGGAGGGCAGAGGGTGGAGGGTAGAGGGGTGGAGGGCAGAGGGATGGAGGGCAGAGGGGTGGAGGGCAGAGGGGTGGAGGGTAGGCGGTGGATGGTAGGGGTGGAGGGTAGAGGGTGGATGGCAGAGGGGTGGAGGGTAGAGGGGTGGAGGGCAGAGGGTGGAGGGTAGGAGGGTGGAGGGGGTGGAGGGCAGAGGGTGGAGGGCAGAGGGTGGAGGGTAGAGGGGTGGAGGGCAGAGGGTGGAGGGTAGAGGGTGGAGGGTAGAGGGGTGGAGGGCAGAGGGTGGAGGGCAGAGGGTGGACGGTAGAGGGGTGGAGGGCAGAGGGGTGGAGGGTAGAGCGGTGGAGGGCAGAGGGGGAGGGTGGGCAGAGAGGAGGCAGGTGGAGGGCAGAGGGTGGAGGGCAGAGGGTGGAGGGTAGAGGGGTGGAGGGCAGAGGGGTGGAGGGTGGAGAGGGGAGGGGTGGAGGGCAGAGGGGTGGAGGGTAGAGGGGTGGAGTGCAGGGGTGGAGGGTAGAGGGGTGGAGGGCAGAGGGTGGATGGCAGAGGGTGGAGGGCAGAGGGGTGGAGGGCAGAGGGTGGAGGGTAGAGGGGTGGAGGGCAGAGGGGTGGAGGGTAGAGGGGTAAATGGTGGAGGTGTGGATGGTAGAGGGTTGGAGGGCAGAGGGGTGGATTGCAGAGGGTGGAGGGTAGAGAGGTGAAGGGTGGAGGTATGGAGGGTAGAGGGGTGGAGGGCAGAGGGGTGGAGGGCAGAGGGCAGAGGGGTGGAGGGCAGAGGGGTGGAGGGTAGAGGGCAGAGGGGTGGAGGGTAGAGGCAATACGATCTGAACATCCTGTGAGTATGACAGTGTTAGGATTAGGGTTATGTATGACAGGGGAATATGGATGGGGATCAGAGAGGGTCCCCTAGAATCAGAGAGTGATGGGCCCTATGATCACAGAGGGATCCTAGGATCAGAAAGACTGGCCCTAGTATCAGAGGGCGGGGGCAGGGAGATCAGTCCAACCAAATCTAATGATGAAACCATAAACCAGTGATTGGAAAGACACATTCCAGACCAGGCCTGTCTACTCCACTCCACTCCACTGACACACTCCACTCCACTCCACTCCACTCCACTCACTCCACTCACTCCACTGACACACTCCACTCCAGTCCACTCCACCGAAACACTCACTCCACTGACACACTCCACTCCACTGACACACTCCACTCCACTGACACACTCACTCCACTCCACTGACACACTCACTCCACTCACTCCACTGACACACTCACTCCACTGACACACTCACTCCACTGACACACTCCACTCCACTCCACTCCACTCCACTCCACTGACACACTCACTCCACTGACACACTCCACTCCACTGACACACTCACTCCACTCACTCCACTGACACACTCACTCCACTGACACACTCACTCCACTCCACTCCACCGAAACACTCACTCCACTCCACTCCACTGACACACTCCACTCCACTCCACTCACTCCACTGACACACTCCACTGACACACTCCACTCCACTGACACACTCACTCCACTCACTCCACTGACACACTCACTCCACTGACACACTCACTCCACTCACTCAACTGACACACTCCACTCCACTGACACACTCACTCCACTCCACTCTACTCAACTGACACACTCCACTGACACACTCCACTCCACTCCACTCCACTGACACACTCCACTCCACTCACTCCACTGACACACTCACTCCACTGACACACTCACTCCACTCCACTCCACTCCACTCCACTGACACACTCACTCCACTCCACTCCACTCCACTCCACTGACACACTCACTCCACTCCACTTTACTCAACTGACACACTCCACTGACACACTCCACTCCACTCCACTCCACTCCACTCCACTGACACACTCCACTCCACTCACTCCACTGACACTCACTCCACTGACACACTCACTCCACTAACACACTCACTCCACTCCACTCCACTCACTCCACTGACACACTCCACTCCACTCACTCCACTGACACACTCACTCCACTGACACGCCCACTCCACTGACACACTCACTCCACTGACACACTCACTCCACTCCACTCCACTCACTCCACTCCACTCCACTCACTCCACTGACACACTCACTCCACTGACACACTCACTTCACTCACTCACTCACTCACTCACTCACTCACTCACTCACTCACTCAGTTCCAATGCTTTTGTCATCTGCAAACATTTGTGTTTCTGAATGTGATATCATCTGTGGTATTTTATCTGTAGCCTCATGTACTAAACAGTGAGGTGGACAGATACATGGTTCTGTGGTTCTTTTATATTATACAAGGGCAAACATCATCTGTGGTTTTGTTACCAATACAAAGTATATAATCTGTGGTGTTGTTAGCATTACAAATGACATGTTGATAGCTCCGCGGTTACTACTATATAGTGACAATAGAAACCATGAGCGATCCCCCCCCCTGCAGCTGGCATTACCATAAATATAATTACGTTGTCCGTTGCAATTAACTGATACAGAATCACTAACTCCAGAGTCGTGATTGATAAGTGTAATTTATTATGGCTGTTAATCATGTCTGGTTGCTATGTTACCAACTCGTTAAGCTTAAGCCTGTTATATAATATTGATTATGAGACATAGTATCTTAGATACCATCAACATTTACAGTGCATTCGGAAAGTATTCAGAACCCTTGACTTTTCACAAATGTTGTTGCGTTACAGCCTTATTCTAAAATTGATTTTTTTTTTATTAAATCCTCAGCAATCGAC
The DNA here is from genome assembly GCF_036934945.1 of Oncorhynchus masou masou. NCBI lineage: Eukaryota > Metazoa > Chordata > Actinopteri > Salmoniformes > Salmonidae > Oncorhynchus > Oncorhynchus masou. Next base: position 31,141,199 of record NC_088225.1, read on the forward strand.
ACATAAATCCACATAATGACAAAGTGAAAACAGGTTTTTAGAAAAACAAAACAGAAATACATTATTTACATAGGTATTCAGACCCTCTGACATTGGAAATTGAGATCAGATGCATCCTGTTCCCATTGATCATCTTTGAGATGTTCCTACAACTTGATTGGAGTCCACCTGTGGTAAATTCAATTGATTGGACATGAAAGGTACACAACTGTCCATAAAAGGTCCCACAGTTGACAGTGCACGTCACAGTAAAAACCAAGCTGTGAGGTGTAAGGAATCGTCCGTAGAGTTCCGAGACAGGATAGTGTCATACATAAAAATGTCTGCAGCATTGAAGGTCCACAAGAATACAAAGCCCTCCATTAATCTTAAATGGAAGATGTTTGGAACCACCAAGACTATTCCTATCAGGCCTTTATGGTAGAGTGGCCACGAGAAACAAGATTCTCTGATCTGATAAAACCAAGATTGAACTATTTGGTTTGAATAGCAAGTGTCTGGAGGAAACCTGGCACCATCCCTATGGTGAAGCATGGTGGTGGCAGCATCATCCTGTGGGGATGTTTTTGAGCTACAGGGACTGGGAGACTAGTCAGGATCGAGGGTAAGAGGAACAGAGCAAAGTACAGAGCGATCCTTGATGAAAACCTGCTCCAGGGCTCTCAGCACCTCAGACTGAGGTGAAGGTTCACCTTCCAACAGATCAACGACCCTAAGCACACAGCCAAGAAAACGCACGAGTAGCTTCGGGACAAGTCACTGAATGTCCTTGAGTGGCCCAGCCAGAGCCCGGACATGAAATTGATCTAACATATCTGAAGACACCTGAAAATAGCAGTGCATCAACGCTCCCCATCCAACCTGACAGAGCTTGAGAGGATCTGCAGAGAAGAATGAGAGAAATTCCCCAAATACAGGTGTTCCAAGCTTGTAGCATCATACATATGACTCGAGGCTGTAATCGCTGCCAAAGGTGCTTCAGCAAAGTACTGAGTAAAGGGACTGAATAATTAAGTAAACGTCATTTTTTCGGAGGGGGGTTTTCTCTATAAATTAGCAAACATTTCTAAAAACCTGTTTTTTGATTTGTCATTATGGGGTATTGTGTAGATTGATGAGGGAATAAAACAATTCAATCTATTGTAGAATAAGGCTGCAACGTAACAAAACGTGGAAAACAGTCAAGGGGTCAGAACACTTTCCGAAGGCACTGAATGTGTCAAGACAGGGTCATGTCATTGAGGGCAACTTTTGTTGTCAGTGAATGAACAATTGCAACATTTCAAAGACAGGTAGATGCTTGGCATTCTGCTAAATGTATCGCATTGCATGCAGCTACGGTATTTTTGAGTTATTTGAATACACAAATGAAGGTGGGTGGAATGAGCAACAGGTGCGCAGGGTTGTTGTCTGTTTTCATCACTTTTGCTTGTTGGTTTAGATAAGAAAATAGGACATCTGCAAATGTATCTTATTTTCTCAATGTTAACTGACAAATATTTGCCTAGTTAACTCTCAAATGAGGAAGTTATATTTATTTTCACTGTTCTTCACCTGCAGTTCATCGTTTCCCACTCTGCCTGCACATTTCCATCGGTCAAAAGGCTGTTAACACACCTGGCTGCTTGTTGTTATCTTCCATGTAAATGTATGAGTATGTAAAGCATCTAAAGTAATCATTGGGCTGTACTGAATAATATCCTTGTATTCTGCTAGGATCAATGCACCAATAAAACAATGACGTGGGCGCTGTCTCCAGCACAAATCATCCCCCTTAAATCAGACAACTGCCGGTCAGATCTGGTTGTTTAGTGGCATATTGGGCTCAGTGCATCACATCATAAGGCCCAGGTCTGGTCCGAGTGAGGGAGATGAACACTAGCGGAAGGTTGGCACTCTGCTTGTGGACCAGCTCTGGCTTAAGGGTAACCTTACAGGTTCCTGTAGTTGCTCCCAGTAGAGCCTTGTCCTCTGTGGCTATTTAGTGACCTCCCAGTGAAGTTGAACCATTAACTAAAACCTTTCACTAACAACTTTTCCTTCAGCAACAGCCTATTGAACACACACAGTCAGCATGCTGTACATGCAGCAGCAAACACCTGCCTCTGTCAATGCATCTATCTCCGAGAGTCTTATGAGGAGAAGTAGCCAAGCATTTACGACTACTGAATACCTTTCAGTTTGATTTAATCCCTGCACCGTCCAAGGGTTGCAAGCTGGCTGCCTGCTTTAGCCATTGAAATTGATGTCCGCTCCCTAAGGTCATCAATCTTTCTTGTTGTACACAGTAAGTAGGAGCGTGGGAAATGGAGGCAGATTGTGAGGTGAAAGTCAACACTTACACATTGGGGAGAGTGGCAACCAGAACCCCACCTGACTCCAAGGAGGAGTGCTCCTCCGCTGCTTCCCTTACACCTTCAGACCCCAGTTCTCCCGGAGTCTTGGGTCGCCAGGGATGAGAGAAGCGATAAGAGAGCAGGAAAGATACGTTTTTCAGCCTCTGATCTGAAAGCCATTCCTGAAGACTTGTCGTCAGATTGTGTTTTTTTTTGTCGCTTCCCTGAAAAATCAACAGTGACATGGTCGTGGTTGTTCTTCCCCCCGCGTGGCTCTACAGCTTCTTCTTCTGCCTGGTCGTTCTACTGGGAATAAGGGAAGCTGTCTTGCATGGGGCTCTACAGTTTCTTCTTCTGCCTGGTCGTTCTACTGGGAATAGGGGAAGCTGGCCTGAAGTTTCTTCTTCTGCCTGGTTGTTCTACTGGGAATAGGGAAGCTGGCCTGGGGCTCTACAGTTTCTTCTTCTGCCTGGTTGTTCTACTGGGAATAGGGGAAGCTGGCCTGCATGGGACTCTACAGTTTCTTCTTCTGCCTGGTCGTTCTACTGGGAATAGGGAAGCTGGCCTGCATGGGACTCTACAGTTTCTTCTTCTGCCTGGTCGTTCTACTGGGAATAGGGGAAGCTGGCCTGCATGGGACTCTACAGTTTCTTCTTCTGCCTGGTCGTTCTACTGGGAATAGGGGAAGCTGGCCTGCATGGGACTCTACAGTTTCTTCTTCTGCCTGGTCGTTCTACTGGGAATAGGGGAAGCTGGCCTGCATGGGGCTCTACAGTTTCTTCTTCTCTGTTCTACTGGAATCCTGCATCTACACTGGGGAATAGGGGATGCTGGCCTGCATGGGACTCTACAGTTTCTTCTTCTGCTTGGTCGTTCTACTGGGAATAGGGGAAGCTGGCCTGCATGGGACTCTACAGTTTCTTCTTTTGCCTGGTCATTCTACTGGGAATAGGGGAAGCTGGCCTGCATGGGACTCTACAGTTTCTTCTTCTGCCTGGTCGTTCTACTGGGAATAGGGGAAGCTGGCCTGCA
>NC_088225.1:31149566-31172165 GCF_036934945.1 Oncorhynchus masou masou
GCCCCCCCTGTCCCCCCTGTCTCCCCCTGTCTCCCCCCGGTCCCACAGGACACACCTGCTCCTGTTGATGGTGAAAGCAGCAGTGTTTTTGTTAAGCCTGAATGCTAACTTTGAAGACTAGCACAACAGTCCACCACCCCATCCCAGCCTCCAGCAGCCAGACAAGGCTGTAAATCTGGCCCAGTGAGAGTGGGATTGTGGGGGGTTTAGTGGGCTAGGAAGGCCCGGCAGCCTGGTTGTCCTTGAGGGAGCGTTTGTAAAGATGTTTACCTTTCTGGGCTGAGCTCACTACTGCTTGCCGGATGGACTCTGTTCAACACTCTGACTGAGAAAGGACAAGTGCTTTACAGGCTGATTGGTGCCTTGGGCTTTCGGCTAATGAGGTGCTCTGGAGAGCTGCACTCACAGCAGAGAAGTTTAATAGCCTACTGTACAAAGCAGAGCCCTTTACAGAGCAATATGACTACACCACAGAACTTCCATCTCCATTTTGATATTCACCCTTTTCTTGATGACATTATAATTCTTGTGGATAATATGTGATATCTAATTTAATCTGTTTTAAAAAGTTTGATCGGGTTAGCTACATGAATAAGTAAAAGTGTGCTATAGACCTATGGACTTCTTGAGAGCATGTTGATTCCATTGATTAGTCTATCTGCTTAATAAACTCCTTCAACAGCAGAGAACTGATGAGAACTATTTTATTTACACTAAACAACCCTAAAATACCCCAAACTACCTAAAACTACTCCAAACAATCCTAAAATCCCCCAAACTACCGCAAGCAACCCCCTAACTACCCCAAACAACCCAAAACTACCCCCAAACTACACTAAACATCCCCAAACTGCCCCAAGCAACCCCCTAACTACCCCAAACAACCCAAAACTACCCCCAAACTACACTAAACATCCCCAAACTACCCCAAGCAACCCCTAAACTACCCCAAACTACCCCCTAACTACAATAAACAACCCCAAACTACACAAAACAACCTTAAAATACCCCCAAACTACCCCAAATAGCCCACACCTCCCGAAACAACCCCCAAATATCCAAATATAACTATTTTAGAGCCATTACAAACTACGACCCATCCACAGGGTGTTAACATGTAAAAATGTCCCTGCTGCCTGTCAGCTGCCATCTGTCACCGAGTGGTCAGCTACTGTATGACCTGGCCATTATATACACACTGTACTCCCCACAGAGTCCGGTAATGTAGACATTGTCATGCTGTACAAACAGCCTTCCTCTCCCCTCTTTCCACACTCACTACTGTGAGTAGGCCACGGTGTCTGGGGTATGTGTTAAGTGTTGCCTAATAACCTCATACAGTAGCTAATACTGGAACATTATAAGATCATCTTTCAAAATATGTTTTAAATATATTTTAACGAGGGGTTTTCAGATGTTATTGACCAGATATCAAATCAAATTTTATTTGTCACATACACATGGTTAGCAGATGTTAATGCGAGTGTAGCGAAATGCTTGATAGTGAGAGGATGTCAGTGAGGAAAGACCGAGAGAGGTTTTTGTCAAAGAGCAGTAGGCCTGATTCAGACCTATGCTGATGGTGTAGTCATGTGCTGGAGTCAGCAGCTTTATGGATAGGCCAGCCAGGCCACATCATCTTTCTAATTAAAAACATACCTTATAGGGAAGCATCCAGTTGCAAACTAACTTGAGGGAGAACTGAGGCAAGTATTTTTAACACCTTCTACTTATCAGTGCAGACTGTATTGTTGCATGCAGGCACCTACGGCTCACTGAATCATAGGATAACTCTACATTACAAACAGGTTACATTCACCACCTTTCAGTCTCCACGTTTCACCTCCCGCCACGGCTAATACAGTGTCCCACTTCATGTCCTCTGCTACGGCTGTGTGTGTGTGTGTGTGTGTGTGTGTGTGTGTGCCAGTGTGGCCCTGAGCATGCCTCCATACGGGTGTCTGGGGCAAGACCTGACATCATGTGTGTGTGGTTGTGTGCATGTGTGTGCGTGGGTTTGTGCATGTGTGTGCGTGGGTTTGTGCATACACAGTTGTGTGTGTGTGTGTGTGCGTTTGTGCATGCGCGTTTCTGTGTGTGTGTGTGTTTCTGTGCTTGTGTGCCTCTGTGCTAGTGTGCCTCTGTGCTAGTGTGCCTCTGTGTAGTGTGCCTCTGTGCTAGTGTGCCTCTGTGCTAGTGTGCCTCTGTGCTAGTGTGCCTCTGTGCTAGTGTGCCTCTGTGCTAGTGTGCCTCTGTGCTAGTGTGCCTCTGTGCTAGTGTGCCTCTGTGCATGCCTCCATACCGGTGCCAAGCAGCTCAGTGAGAGGTTATGAGTGTGTGTGGTCCGTTCTGTTGCAGTTTGTAATGATTGGTCAGAGAGGAGAGAGAGGATGAGAGTGGTCAAGCCTGCGGCCCATAACCCTGGGTGTGGGCAAGATCGGTGCCAATGGTACCAATGCCATGGACGGACAAGACCAGAGGCTGTGCCATAAGGCATGCAGCCTCGCCAACCACAGGAACACAGGGTTCCATACTGCCGTCTGAGAACCTGACCCAAACTGACTCAGTAGAGTGCAGCAATGGGAGGGAAATTAAAAAACCAATCAATCATATATTTATTGACCCAAATGGGAATCTTGTAGGCTAGCTTTGGTTGGGCAGACCTCAGCTTCTCAGTCTCCGAAAGATAGAGAGAGAGAGGGCGAAAAAAGAGAGAGCGAGAGAGAGAGAGGGGGGAGAGAGACAGAAAGAGAGAGAGAAAGACAGAGAGACAGACAGACTGGTGCCGATGGAGACAGAGACAGAGAAAAGAGAGAGAAGGGAGGACAGAAAGAGAGAGAGAGAGAGAAAGACAGGCAGACTGGTGCCGATAGTGGAGAGAGATACAGAGAAAGAGAGAGGGAGAGGGGGGGACAGAAGGAGAAAGAAAGAGAGAGAGAGGGAGAGAGAGAGAGAGAGAGGTGCTTATGGCTTAAACCCAGGGCACTGACAGTGTGCTAGGGTTGGACAGACAGAGTGTTACCAGGCAGCAGCAGCACCAGCCAATACAAGGTCTCCAGTCAACGTCAGAGTGCGCCAGGCCTGTTTGGACTGCAAATTATTACTGGCTGATGGTCTATTATTTTACAAGCAGCCGCTGTTGTTCAGATAGAGGGGCGGTGTAGGGACACACGTCTCTGCCAAAAGAGGAAAGGGGGAGTCAATTACTTAAACCATCTTTGATAATTACTGGAGTGGCCACATGTTCTGGACTAAGGCTTTAATGGCACCCTATTCTCTATATAGTGCACTATTTCTGACCTCGGCCCTGTAGGGGCCCTGGTAAAAAATAACACACTTTGTAGGGGATATGGTGCCAATTGGGAGGCATCCTAAGTATAGGTCTGTAATAGAACGATTTGGGCTGTTTTCATATTCAATAAAAAAAGAGGGGTGGGTGGGAGGTGTAATTTTCTCCTTAGAATCAACACCTCTGTTTGAATAGAGGAGAGTGAACACGGTTTTTACTTAGTAATGTCCTCCACATTTTTATCAGAAGGTCATTTGGGTTCAGGTAACTTTGGACATTGAGAGTTAGAACAGTGCTGCTACTGTTCATTCCGACACAGCTCAGCAAAAGTGATAGAAATACAGGCCTATGAGATACAAGTTGTTAGGTTTCCATGGAAACACAGGCCTTGGTAGAAAATGGCAGCAACGAAATAATGATCTAGTCAAACAACAGTATTCAGATACACATAGAGATATTCATATGGTTTAGGCAGGTAAATGAGTGATACGTAGATATGCTCCTGGATAGTGTGTGATAACAGTGCAAAGCTGCTTTTACTCTCTTCTAGTCAACTACTCATCAGTTGGAACAAAAAGGACTTGATTCAATCCATAGCGCAGCCAATAGACAGTCCATAGACCAGCTTTTAAAATGATTTGTCCTGATGTTTCGGTAAACGCTACAGATTTAGGCTCAATCGGAAATTACCTTTAAATGTCAAGTGTGCTACAATGTGCTGTTTACGTGGATGGGATTGAATACCGGCCAAAGTCCCATACTACTTTTGATTATACTGTTTTGAATTTGTTCAGAACTTGCTGTTTTTGAGTGGTTTCCTAGCCCTAAATGCATTCTGTGCTCAAAATGTCCCAGCCTCAGTGTATAGTGTCAGTTTACATGTGGTACAGTATATAATTTCATAACACTAGACTAGAGCCTTAAGTGAGTTTAAGAAGTCATGTCACTGACTGAGAAATGTGTGTTTTGTCACCTCCCATGAAAGAGGCCGGGATTTCACTGTTTTTCCAACCCTCTCAGACCAGTTCAATACTTTAGGGAAACCTAAGCCACCATTAGTACTTTTACACGTTCTCCTTACAAGTGATGTGGGTAGAATTGAATTGCAACATTATATGGCCAAGCTGGAGTAACACTATGTTATGGTGGAGGCAGTCCCTGGCATTTCCAGAGTCCTCAGTGAGGGTCATAAAATTGAGTCTGATGGCTAATTTTAGCTGCAATCCAGTCCCTGACAATAAGTTACAAGCCTTGCGGGACCCTTAAGTCAACCCACGTCTGGCACTGCCACAGTTGAAAAGTACCTGTAAAAGAACACCTTTTTGGAGACAATCTGGTGTTTGTAAAGGAGTCGCTCACTCCAGAGTGTGATAACAGACATATAAAGAGAAGTTCAGCGTGTCTGACATACATTCGGAAAGTTCAAACCTGTTTCCGCTTTGTCATTATGGGGTATTGTGTACATTGATGAGATATATTTTGTATTTATTTCATTTTTGAATAAGGCTGTAATGTAACAAAATGTGGGAAAGGTTTAGGGTCCGAATACTTTCAAATACACTGTAGGTTGAATCATATAATTAATACTGTATGTAGTGTAGTCCATTCAGACGTGCTTTTAATACTGTATGTAGTGTAGTCCATTCAGACGTGCTTTTAATACTGTATGTAGTGTAGTCCATTCAGACGTGCTTTTAATGCTGTATGTAGTGTAGTCCATTCAGACGTGCTTTTAATACTGTATGTAGTGTAGTCTTTTAATACTGTATGTAGTGTAGTCCATCCAGACGTGCTTTTAATACTGTATGTAGTGTAGTAGTGCTTTAATACTGTATGTAGTGTAGTCCTGTATGTAGTGTAGTCCATTCAGACGTGCTTTTAATACTGTATGTAGTGTAGTCCATTCAGACGCTTTTAATGCTTTTAATACTGTATGTAGTGTAGTCCATTCAGACGTGCTTTTAATACTGTATGTAGTGTAGTCCATTCAGACGTGCTTTTAATACTGTATGTAGTGTAGTCCATCAGACGTGCTTTTAATACTGTATGTAGTGTAGTCCATCAGACGTGCTTTTAATACTGTATGTAGTGTCCAGTCCATTCAGACGTGCTTTTAATACTGTATGTAGTGTAGTCCATCCAGACGTGCTTTTAATACTGTATGTAGTGTAGTCCATTCAGATGTAGTGCTTTTAATACTGTATGTAGTGTAGTCCATTCAGACGTGCTTTTAATACTGTATGTAGTGTAGTCCATCCAGACGTGCTTTTAATACTGTATGTAGTGTAGTCCATTCAGACGTGCTTTTAATACTGTATGTAGTGTAGTCCATTCAGACGTGCTTTTAATACAGTCCATTCAGAAGTGCTTCGTCTAATATCATTCATTTTATCTCAGCCTAGCTGGGCTGTGTTCATTAGGGCACGCAACGGAAAGCAAAAAGGAACTTTTTCCCCAGCTGTTTCAACCTTTTAATGTTTCGTTTAGTGCCTAATGAACACAACCCTGGCTTCCCTGGGTGCCCAGCGCCAGTCCAGAGAAAGCCTCCGATGAAGAATGAGCCAAGGTCTCTCTCTCGCACACACACACACACACACACACACACACACACACACACACACACACACACACACACACACACACACACACACACACACACACACACACACACCTGCCATGGCGTTCTCCTGATTCATGTGATTCTCACTATATTAACAGTGTATGTATTTTATGGAGTTGTTGGCAGGCCGAGCGGTGGCTACTGCCAGGAGGCAGGCTGGGTAGTTTTGATAATGTTTGCTTTTGATACCCTGTTGGCATTGATGGTACTTCTGAACACTCTTGAATGCTTCATTGGCTAATATAGATGGTGTTGTCAGTAACAAGCGACAACAAGCACTTCCTGTGGGTAAATACGCACTGATTTATTTTTCCTACTTGTCATTTATGATGCAAAGGGTGACAATTAATGTTGTTGTACCCAAGTCCCGTCTCCAGACCACATATTGAGTGTCTTGATCTCGGATACATTTTTCCTCGGTCATGACTCGGTCTCTGACAACCATTTGAGACCAGTGGAGTACAAAAGTAAAACAAAAAACCTCTTAATTATCAGTCACCGTTCAGTCAACGAATCAAACCGCTTTGCCAGGCCAAATATCCACAATGTATTTATCATCGCCTACTGAAACCTGGGCTTCCTACTTTACTGGTAACATTAATGTCCTTAACTTTTAAAAGGTATCCTCAAACCTTGTCGTGGTTGTCTGAATTTCCTTGCTCCACTAGCTGGGGAGAGTGGGGTTCATTTTTTGAGAAGTTTTTTGGTCGGTGATCATTTTTAGAGTGCCTCTCTATTTCCCAGCATGCATTTTTTCACCATTCTGAATGGCTAAAGAATTCATATGTTTGACAGAAATATTGGACATTTTGAACTCTTTTTATGGTGGCGATCTGACACAATTAAAATGATCGTCTTAAATTGGACTCTATTCTGGTCTCAGTCTTCACTCGGACTCGCCCACCTCGTCTCCGTCCCATTCTCGGTCTTGACTTGGTCTTATCCCCCCCTCACTTCAGTCTCGGTCTTGACTTGGTCTTATCCCCCCTCACTTCAGTCTCGGTCTTGACTTGGTCTTATCCCCCCCTCACTTCAGTCTCGGTCTTGACTTGGTCTTATCCCCCCCCTCACTTCAGTCTCGGTCTTGACTTGGTCTTATCCCCCCCTCACTTCAGTCTCGGTCTTGACTTGGTCTTATCCCCCTCACTTCAATCTCGGTTTTGACTTGGTCTAATCCCCCCCTCACTTCAGTCTCGGTCTTGACTTGGTCTTATCCCCCCCTCACTTCAGTCTCGGTCTTGACTTGGTCTTATCCCCCCCTCACTTCAGTCTCGGGCTTGACTTGGTCTTATCCCCCCTCACTTCAGTCTCGGTCTTGACTTGGTCTTATCCCCCTCACTTCAATCTCGGTCTTGACTTGGTCTTATCCCCCCCTCACTTCAGTCTCGGGCTTGACTTGGTCTTATCCCCCTCACTTCAGTCTCGGTCTTGACTTGGTCTTATCCCCCCCTCACTTCGGTCTCGGTCTTGACTTGGACTCAATATTCTCCGGTATTGGTCTAGACTCTGTCTCGCTTTAGGTAGTCTCGACCACAGCACAAGTGACAATAATTAGACCTGGCATGCCATTCAGGATCATGTATAGTGTTGGGCCCATATTAGCAAAGTGCTGATCTAGGATCAGGTCCCCACTGTACATGTATTCTTATTCATTATGATACGAAAGGGACACTGGATCCTAGATATGTTGGTTTATCTGTTCATGGGCTTGTGTTAGTGATACCTCTGGCACTGTCTGACAGTGGCACTGAGAGTTGGTTCCAAGTGTCCCACAGACAGTACAACACTGCCACCATGTTGGCTCTGTGTACTGCACAGCCCCACAGGCCAAAATGTCTGTCCCCTTTATCTCTGTCACATCAGAACATGTCCTACTTATCCAATGGTACCAGACCTGGGTTCAAATATCATTTGAAATGATTTAAATGACTTTAGCAGTGCTTCATTTAGCTCACCTGTTGCATTATAGAAACATCCCAGAAGTACAAACCCCTCCCTTATGGCACTGCAGGAAGGCAAACGCAAACACCCAAGGTGTTTGAACTCAGATCGGAATTCTGCCTGTGATGTGAAACGAATGTGGCTATTCTAAAATCAGGTTCCTCTGTGTCATGGCAGGCATCCCAAAGGCACCCTATGGGGTCTGATCAAAAGTAATGCACTATATAGGGAATAGGCTGCTATTTGGGATGCTACCATGATGGAAAACATAGTGACTCACCACCCCTGTACCTCAGTACCTGCAAGACGTCTCTTTAAAAATAGTCATTACGCTCTATTGAGTTTCTGATAAGCGTTATGCTGGTCAGAGCTGTTCGCTCGTAGATTAGATGACAACTTCCACATGAGAGAGGAAGGTATACAATAGGGGATTGTCTCAAATGGCACCCTGTTCCCTTTATAGTGCACTGGGCCCATAGGGCTCTTGTCAATGGTAGTGCACTGTGAAGGGGATAGGATGCCATTTGGGATGTAGCCTAGAAGTGGAAGTAGATGATAGGGGAGTTCTCTCCAGCCAACGTTAATCTCATGAGGTATTTCCACCCACAGCAGGGGGATCTACATACGTTAATGACACACCATCTAAAAGAATGCATGTGAATGTAGCCTCTTTGGTAGATGTCATAATGACGAAGCGACTGTCTGAAACACGTGAGAACAGAAGAGGCAACCACAGTGACTGGGGCAGTACTATGGTTGAAACATCAGGGACAAAACAATCTGTATTTTATTTAACCCATCTCACCATGCCTACACATCTAATGCAGGCTCCTACCCTGCCTTAGAAAAACATAGAATAACACAAACCCTCTCAGATAAACCCCCCAGTGTTTATGGTGTCTGCCCTTGTTGACACAGAGATTCCCTTACCACTTGTGTTAAATGTACCAAGTTGTGTTATTCTACCAAGCCAAAAACTGAAACAATTACTGAAAATGGGACTGAGGCGGGCTGAGGCGGGCTGAGGCGGGATGAGGCTGAGAGGAGGCCTGTGTTTGAAATAACAAAGACGTGTGACTGTTTAGATCTGATCGACTCCACCAAGTGTTTCCCCTAATGCCTCTGAAAATAAATAGCAGGGTTGAGAGGGTGAATGGGTGCTTGGTCCTGGACTAAACCGCAGGGGCGGCGGTGGCGAGGGCTTGGACGGCTTGTTTTAGGGGGTTGGACCAGACGGGTAGTGGGACAGGGGACCCCATCATTGTAGGCACCGTGTGTTAAATGAGTTAGTTAAGTGGTTGGACTGACATACATACAGACAGACACTGATACAAAACACACATACAGTATATATGTACACACACACATACACACACTCACACAGAAACACACACACACACACACACACACACACACACACACACACACACACACACACACACACACACACACACACACACACACACACACACACACAGAGACACACACACACACAGACACACACACACACACACACACACACACACACACACACACACACACACACACACACACACACACACACACACACACACACACACACACACACACACACACACACACACACACACACACACACACACACACACACACACACACAGACACACACAGACACACACTCACACAGGCACATACCCACTCACACAGACACATTCACACAGGCACACTCACACAGACAAACTCACACAGGCACATACCCACTCACACAGACAGACACACACACTCACTGAAGTACCACCAGCCTTTTAGAGTCACAATATTATTCTGCCTGTCATCAATGGGAAGATTCATGAGGGCAGGGTAAAAATCCATGACTGTCAATAAACAAACAGTAGGCCTCCACTGAGTTGCATTTACCCTCACAACACAGGGTCTGAATACTTTCCCCACTTTGACCGTCTAAACATATTGGTTCAGTTCAGTAATGTCACACTATACCTATGGAAAGTATGAGAGCCGTTTCCTACAGGTCCACATATCTACCCATCTGTCCATAGACCTAGATCATAACATATGGCAATGACAATAATGAACAAACATCTGTTTATAAAAATGACACATCATCTTAACTCTGGCAATAGTGTCGTTCAATATCATGCAATATTTATGACAGGAAGTACATGTAACATTATGCCAGTGGTGTGTGTACGTGAACACAGTCCATGAATGGGTTCAACTCTAACATGTCACTGTTTCTTTCCCTACAGCCTGTCCAGTCTTGCCCTGAAGGCTGAGATGACAGGTCAGGGTTGGCCTGGTCTCACACCTCAGTACCACTGGAATCACCCTGAGGTGCTGGGTTGAGTTATACACAGCAACGGGTGACATCATCCAGTGTAATGGGTCTAAAAATAGAAGCTTTTACGATGTCTGGATGCCCACGTCCACTAAGCCAACACTTCCTGCTGATGTCATACCTGTGTGTCAGAGGCGGGCTTCGGGGAGAGGTGAGTTGAGGTCACACCTATCAGGGTTCTGGAGGTCTGTGAAACACAGGGGGCAGTGGAGGGAAAGGGGGCAGGTTGAGGCCAGTGGTCATGAACCCCCATTCAGGAAGTAGAGATTAAAACTACTTTATTGTAGAATCAGCAATTCATGTCTCAAATGGAGGTGCGGTAATATTGTTGAATTTGTAATGAAAAAATTGAATCATTGAATTCATATATTGAACTTTTATTTCATGATTAGAAACTTAATTAAGTGGCATTCATTTTTAAAATTCAATTGAATATTCAATTGAATATTCAAATTCAATACTTCCATATTCCATTTCAATATGGCAGATATTGCATTTATTGTCTGTTTATCAAATTTACAAACCATAATTTCAAGTTTATCAAAGTTTAATTTATTCAACTTCTCAGATGCGTTCAGATTCAGTTTTCAAATTCAGTTGACAAATGCATATTTAAAACAATAGATAACATTGAGGTACTTTGCCAGCCTGGAAAAGGCTGTTCATTGACTATAGCTCAGCCTTCAACACCATAGTAACCTCCAAGCTCATCATTAAGCTCGGGGCCCTGGGTCTGAACCCTGTCTTGTGCAACTGGATCCTGGACTTCCTGACGGGCCGCCCCCAGGTGGTGAAGGTAGGAAACAACACCTCCCCTTCGCTGATCCTCAACACAGGGTCCCCACAAGGGTAGGTGCTCAGCACTCTCCTGTACTCCTTGTTCACCCATGACTGTGTGGACACACACGCCTCCAACTCAATCATCAAGTTTGCAGACGACAGTAGTAGGCCAACAATGACGAGACAGCCTACATGGAGGAGGTGAGGGCCCTGTCATAGTGGGGCCAGATGGTTAAATAGCCATCACTAGCCGGCTACCACCGGGCTACTTAACCCTGCACATTAGAGGCTGCTGCCCTATCTACATAAACTTGGATCACTGGCCACTTTAGTAACAGAACACTAGTCACTTTAATAATGTTTACATCCTGCTTTACTCATCTCATATGTATGTACTGTATTCTATTCTACTGTATTTACTAACTAGTCACTTTAATAATGTTTACATACTGCTTTACTCATCTCATATGTATGTACTGTATTCTATTCTACTGTATTTACTAACTAGTCACTTTAATAATGTTTACATACTGCTTTACTCATCTCATATGTATGTACTGTATTATATTCTACTGTATTTACTAACTAGTCACTTTAATAATGTTTACATACTGCTTTACTCATCTCATATGTATATACTGTATTCTCTTCTACTGTATTTACTAACTAGTCACTTTAATAATGTTTACATGCTGCTTTACTCATCTCATATGTATGTACTGAATTCTATTCTACTGTATTTACTAACTAGTCACTTTAATAATGTTTACATACTGCTTTACTCATCTCATATGTATATACTGTATTCTATTCTACTGTATTTAGTCAATGCCACTCCGACATTGATCGTCCTAATATTTATATATTTCTTAATTCCATTATTTTATTTTTAGATTTGTGTGTATCGTTGTGAATTGTAAGATACTACTGCACTATTGGAGCTACTGTAGGATCACAAGTATTTCGCTAAACCCGCAATAACATCTGCTGAATATGTGTATGTGATCAATAAAATGTGATTTGATTTGATATGATTTGAAAGTCAAAGAGAACAGATAGAATGAAATGCTCACTGCGGTAAACAGAAGCTTCTGGCTGTTTCTGAAGCAAACGTGGCATGTTGAATTTTCTTCCTGTGAATTTGGCTCTAGCATGTGAACCGTTTTGTCTGTAAGCTTTTGGGCCCCCATTCCTGAACGGAGTCAGACTCTCTGGAACATGGACCTGCCTTCTGCTCCCATCTATGATGATCACAGGGTGAGTTAGAAGGGAGTGACACAAAAAACACTTTGTCCCCCGTTAGAATACGTACAGTTGAATACCCTGGCATTGCTCTTGTGACTGGCCCTGTCACAAGACCGTGTTAGCCCACATACTGTAGGGATGAGTCATCTGCTATAATTACTTTGATATTGAAAAAAGATAAGGAGAGGTAAATAGTGCTCCCTAACGATTTTGAACGCTGACGTCAAATTGTACGCAAGGTTCTTGCCGTCGTCTTCAACGTTATATTCCTTTTTAGTACATCAAGTATCAAACACCGACCTGCAGCGGATATCATCTGCCATCTACTCCAGATTATTGATGGGTCCATGAAGATTTACTCTCCGTCAGCCATATTGTCAATGGATGCAGAACAAGCTTTTGAAACACCTCGTGGCAATATTTATGGATGGTTCTATGGCGTTTGGGAATTGGTGAACAATTCATATGGATGATTCAGGTCCTTTATGCCAATCCTACTGCCATGTTTCAAACTGGAAAAATATGCTCATCCCAGTTCAACACAGGCAACTCCAGCCACCAGTGTTGTCCTCTAAAAGTCAAATACTTTCCGCTCTGTCCCTGGAACCTCTTGTGCAAGCTGTCCGACAACCACAACATCATGACCCCATGACTGTGTTTGGCACAGACCACCACATATCTCTTTATGCAGACGATATACAGCTCTTTGTTGGCAATACATCTCAGTCATGACCTTCTCAGCATCATGACCCCATGACTGTGTTTGGCACAGACCACCACATATCTCTTTATGCAGACGATATACGGCTCTCTGTTGGCAATACATCTCAGTCATGACCTTCTCAGCATCATGACCCCATGACTGTATTTGGCACAGACCACCACATATCTCTTTATGCAGACGATATACGGCTCTCTGTTGGCAATACATCTCAGTCATGACCTTCTCAGCATCATGACCCCATGACTGTATTTGGCACAGACCACCACATATCTCTTTATGCAGACGATATACGGCTCTCTGTTGGCAATACATCTCAGTCATGACCTTCTCAGCATCATGACCCCATGACTGTATTTGCACAGACCACCACATATCTCATTTATGCAGACGATATAATCAATCCTTCTTTGTAATAGCAATACATCTCAGTCATGACCTTCTCAGCATCATGACCCCATGACTGTATTTGGCACAGATATTTTTGCATATCTCCTTATGCAGAAGCATTCGGCTCTTTGTTGGCAATACATCTCAGTCATGATTTTCTCAGCAGTTTTGAAAAGCTACAGCTCGATGTCAACTGGAGAACATCGGCTTTATTGTCCTGAACGAGGCAATATGTAATTCAAGCGACCCATAAAAATGGTGTATGTTCAACATTTCTGCTAATTGGGAATATAAATCAATCCTTCTTTGTAACTAATAGTAAAAACAAAACTTCAACACCATTGTAGCCCCTTTCCTGACAAAAGCGTCTGCTAAATGGGTGTAATGGTATTCATATTTTGCATAATTTCATAATTAATAAGCATTCATTTTTTAAACGCAGAAAATCAGGTGTTTCTATCTCAAATGGTTTTGTTATATTTCAGTCTTAGGTGATGTATATAAAGCGTAATATTGGGATGCAAACTCTAAATGACACATTTCAACTCTATATATGACATGGTACAGCTGTCTACCTTTCTACTTCCATAGCCATTTGTGTGAGGTGTATACTTCTGTTTCAAACACTGGATTTTTTTAAGACCTCACCAAGAATCACTCTATGCAGCAAATTTAAACAGCATAGAGTCTGATATGGAAAGATGCTTTCCAGGCTCAAGTCTCGATAATTAATATGAATCAACTTTTATAGTTCCATGATCTCTCTCTCACTGGCAGCAGGACACTGGGATAAGCTACATGATCCCTCTTTCACTGGCAGCAGGACACTGGGATAGGCTACATGATCTCTCTCTCACCAGCAGCAGGACACTGGGATAGGCTACATGATCTCTCTCTCACCAGCAGCAGGACACTGGGATAGGTTACATGATCCCTCTCTCACCAGCAGCAGGACACTGGGATAGGCTACATGATCCCACTTTCACCAACAGCAGGACACTGGGATAGGCTACATGATCCATCTCTTACCAGCAGCAGGACACTGGGATAGGCTACATGATCCCTCTTTCACTGGCAGCAGGACACTGGGATAGGCTACATGATCCCTCTTTCACCAGCAGCAGGACACTGGGATAGGCTACATGATCCCTCTTTCACCAGCAGCAGGACACTGGGATATGTTACATGATCCCTCTCTCACCAGCAGCAGGACACTGGGATAGGCTATATGATCCCTCTTTCACCAGCAGCAGGACACTGGGATAGGCTACATGATCCCTCTTTCACCAGCAGCAGGACACTGGGATATGTTACATGATCCCTCTCTCATCAGCAGCAGGACACTGGGATAGGCTACATGATCTATCTCTCACCAGCAGCAGGACACTGGGATAGGTTACATGATCCCTCTCTCACCAGCAGCAGGACACTGGTATAGGCTACATGGTCCCTCTTTCACCAGCAGCAGGACACTGGGACAGGATACATTTTTTGCTAAATTCATTTGGAAGAGGAAGCGCCCTCGTATTAAATTCTCTACACTTCAGTGGGAAAAATATGCAGGTTGCCAAACCACCTCAAATGTATAATTATTTTTTGGGACTTCCATCTAACACCTCTGTAGTCATGGTTACATCCTAATACAGCTGTATCTTGAATTGCCCCTGAAGAAAAAACGAGTTGCCCCTCACAGACATAATCCATTACAATACCCCTCTCAAACACTGCAAACTCAAATTTGGTCCTATCATCGCACAACTTATCTCAGTCTGGCTCCTGGCTGGTAAACATACAAAACCAATCTCAAATACCATCCTCACCTTCCCTTATTTCACAACCACACTCTCCAGCTAGGTAGACCACTATTCATAAGTGATCTAAAAGAGTGATTCTCTGATATTACTGCAGGCTACTATCTCTGTGCATTCCAAGATCTCCAGAAGCAATGTAACTGAACAGGCTCCTTCTTTTACTCACAGTTCTGCTTTGCGTGCATATGGATTCCTTGCAGGCCTATCAATCCTATCCACAAATGATTTATTCATAGTAGTGTACAACGGAATGCTTTATTAATTACATTCTCTGCTGCTTCAAATGACTCAGAAAACAATCCCTTCCCATGCCTGATGGAAGAAGATCTGGTGTGTAGTACTGTGACCAATTGGACCAGAGTTTTGGTCCAACATACAGTACCAGTCAACAGTTTGGACACACCTACTCATTCCAGGGTTTTATTTTATTATTACTATTTTACATTGTAGAATAGTGAAGACATTACAATTATGAAATAACACCTAGAGAAACATGTAGTAACCAAAAACAAATCAAAATATATTTTATATTTAAGATTCTTCAAAGTAGCCACTCTTTGCCTTGACAGCTTTGGAACCTTGTGCCATTCTCTCAACCTGTTTCATGAGGTAGTCACTGGGAATGCATTTCAATTAACAGGTGTGCCATGTACATTTTCCATCTTAATGCATTTGGTATACAGAAGATAGTCCTATTTGGTAAAATACCAAGTCCATATTATGGCAAGAACAGCTCAAATAAGCAAGAAATGACAGTCCATCATTATTTTAAGACATGAAGGTTAGTCAATCCGGAAAAATGTCAAGAACTTTGGGAGATTTTCTTTAAGTGCAGTCTCAAAAACCATCAAGCTCTATGATGAAACTGGTTCTCATGAGTACCGCCACAGGAAAGAAGACCCAAAGTTACCTCTGCTGCAGGATATGTTCATTGGGAAAGCCTCAGAAGAAAATGCAGCCCAAATAAATGCTTCACAGAGTTCATGTAACAGACACATCTCAACATCAACTGTTCAGAGGAGACTGAGTGAATCAGGCCTTCAAGGTCGAATTGCTGCAAAGAAACCAATACTGAAGGACACCAATAAGAAGAAGAGACTTGCTTGGCCCAATAAACATGAGCAATGGACAATAGACCAGTGGAAATCAGCCTATGGTCTGATGAGTCCAAAGTTGAGATTTTTGGTTCCAAATGCTGTGTCTTTGTGAGACACAGAGTAGGTGAAACGGATGATCTCCACATGTGTTTCCCACCGTGAAGCAAGCAGGAGGAGGTGTGATGGTGTGGGGGAGCCTTGCTGGTGACATTGTCAGTGATTTATTTAAAATTCAAGGCACACTTAACTAGCATGGCAACCACAGCATTCTGCAGTGATACGCCATGCCATCTGGATTTGTGGGACTTGGTCAACAGGACAATGACCAAACACACCTCCAGGCTGTGTAAAGGCTATTTGACCAAGAAGGAGAGTGATGGAGTGCTGCATGAGATGAACAGGCCTCACAATCACCCGACTTCAACGGTTTGGGATGAGTTGGACCGCAGAGTGAAAGAAAAAGCAGCCAACAAGTGCTCAACATATGTAAGGAACTCCTTCAAGACTGTTGGAAAAAACATTCCCGGTGAAGTTTGATGAGAGAATGCCAGAGTGTGCAAAGCAGTCATCATGGCAAGGTGGCTACTTTGAAGAATCTGAAATATGAAATATATTTTGATTTGTTGAACACTTTTTTGTTACTACATGATTCCATGATGTTATTCCATAGTTTGGATGTCTTCACTATTATTCTACAATCTAGAATATAGTAAAACATAAAGAAAGCCCTTGAATGAGTAGGTGTATCCAAACCTTTGACCTGGTACTGCACTGCATTTCATCCAAAGAAATCCCAAACACCATATGCCCATAGAACTTACTGCACATCACACAAACTATTGATCACAAAAATTAGACAATCTAAAAACTATTGACCATGAAATTAAAAATCCTATTGACCATGAAATTAGACAATCCCCAAACTATTGACCATGAACAATTAGACAATCCCCAAACTATTGACCACGAAATTAAACAATCAAACTATTGACAATCCCCAAACTATTGACATGAAATTAGACAATCCCCAAACTATTGACATGAAATTAGACAATCCCAAACTGAAATTGACAACAAATTATTGACATGAAATTAAACAATCCCCAAACTATTGACCAATCCCCAAACTATTGACCATGAAATTAGACAATCCTTAAACTATTGACCATGTAGACAATCCCCAAACTATTGACATGAAATTAGACAATCCCCAAACTGCTCCTCCGTCTCAGGGCTTCTGACACATTATTTCATGTGGTTTGGGTATTTCCAAGGGTTGTTTCTGGAGTTTCATCCCGTCTCTGACATAATGGGTTGAAATATACCATATTTGCAATTCATTTTAT
This sequence comes from Oncorhynchus masou masou, assembly GCF_036934945.1. Lineage (NCBI taxonomy): Eukaryota > Metazoa > Chordata > Actinopteri > Salmoniformes > Salmonidae > Oncorhynchus > Oncorhynchus masou. The sequence goes on from NC_088225.1 coordinate 31,167,142, forward strand.
GGTTAAATGATGACACTACTTTAGACCTATCCATCAAACAACTGGCATGTCTGGCTGGATTAACAGCAGCCTAAAAGATGACGTTGGCAGCCTCCTCATTCTTTAAGCAGACAGCAGTGGCTGCCATCATGCCTGGACATAAGACACATGGAAATATCTGTATACGTATGCATGAGGAGAGTGAAAAAAAACAACATATTTGCACTTTCGTCAGCGTATGATATGACTACTATTTTCAACCACTAATCTAACTTTGGTTGGGGGAAGTCCTGTGGGAGGGGGTGGCTAGTGAAGTGTTTTGTCTTGTTTGGTCGTGTCACTTGTTTCTCTGTCTATGTGTGCGTGTTTTTTGTGTACCTTACCAAAAACAAGACCTTTGATCACAAAAAAAGGAAGTAGGATAATGATGTATTTGATAAGTTCATACATATTTGATGGAAGTTGGAAACCACCTATAATTTTTATTGCAGTTTATTTGGATAGGTACAGATACTGTAGAAGTCAATTGACACATTGAATGAACAATCTCGTGCAATGTGTTGCACCATAGATGTGTACAGCTCCTCACTCATTTTCAACAGCTGCTGCTAGAACGAATGCTATGGTTGTAATCATCTTCCAGTTCAGCAATACAGTAGATGAAGGGCCGTGTGTAATAGTGGTAGTGCTGGTAAAGTGACAAGTCATAACGGGTGTCCCAAATGTTACCCTATTCCCCTTAGAGTACATTACTTTGGACCAAGTTTCATAGGGCTCTGGTTAAAAGTCGTGCACTATATAGGTAAAAGGTGCCATTTGGGATGCAGTCATAGTGTTTACATCTTTTGTTATGATATTTCACCACACAGCACACTGTACTGTATGTAACCTAAAGTGATGCTCCCATACTATATGTAACCAAAGGTGATGCTCCCATACTATATGTAACCAAGGTGATGCTCCCATATATATGTAACCAAGGTGATGCTCCCAAACTATATGTAACCAAAGGTGATGCTCCCATACTATATGTAACCAAAGATGATGCTCCCAAATACTGTATGTAACCAAAGGTGATGCTCCACTGTACTGTATGTAACCTAAGGTGATTCTCCCACACATGCTGTATGTAACCTAGGTGATTCTCCCAAACTGTACTGTATGTAACCTGGGTGATCTCCCATACTATATGTAACCAAAGGTGATGCTCCCACACTGTAACCTGATGATGCTAACCTAAGGTGATTCTCCCACACTGTACTGTATGTAACCTAAGGTGATTCTCCACACTGTGCTGTATATGTAACCTAAGGTGATTCTCCCACACTGTACTGTATGTAACCTAAGGTGATGCTCCATACACTGTGATGCTCCATATATGTAACCAAAGGTGATGCTCCCATACTATATGTAACCAAAGGTGATGCTCCATACTATATGTAACCAAGGTGATGCTCCATATATGTAACCTAGGTAATGCTCCACACTGTGCTGTATGTAACCTAAGGTGATTCTCCCACCTGTGCCAACAACAACCTAAGGTGTCACACTGTATATAAACTAAGATGATGCTCCCAAACTGTACTATGTAACCTAAGGTGATGCTCCACACTGTACTGTATGTAACCTAAGGTGATTCTCCCACACTGTACTGTATGTAACCCCTAAGGTGATGCTCCCACACACTGTACTGTATGTAACCTAAGGTGATGCTCCCACTGTACTGTATGCAACTAAGGTGATGCTCCCACACACTGTACTGTATGCAACCTAAGGTGATGCTCTCCTTGTACTGTATGTAACCTAAGGTGATGGTCCCACACTGTACTAAGGTGTTGCTCCACACTGTACTGTATATAAGCATGAGGTGATGCTCCCACACCATGTAACCTAAGGTGATGCTCCATAATTTACTGTATGTAACCTAAGATGATGCTCCCACACCGTATGTAAGGTGATGGTACTCCCATACTGTACTGTATGTAACCTAAGGTGATTCTCCACACCGTGCCTTTAAGGTGATGCTCCCCACACTGTACTGTATGTAAGGTGGTTCTCCCAGACTAAGTAACCTATGATGGTCCCACACCACTTTTAAGGTGTTGCTCCCACACTGTACTGTATTTAACCTAAGGTGATGCTCCCACACCGTACTAAGGTGATGCTCCCATAATTTACTGTATGTAACCTAAGATGTGCTCCACATTATAGGTGATGCTCCCACACTGTACTGTATGCAGCCTAAGGTGATGCTTACTGTACTGTATGTAACCTAAGGTGATGCTCCCACACTGTACTGTATGTAACATAAGGTGATGCTCCCACACTGTACTGTATGTAACCTAAGGTAATGCTTCCACACTGTACTGTATATAAACTAAGGTGATGCTCCCACACTGTACTGTATGTAACTAAGGTGATGCTCCCACACTGTACTGTATGTAACCTAAGGTGATGCTCCCACACTGTACTGTATGTAACCTAAGGTGATGCTCACTGTATCTATGTAACCTAAGTGATTCTCCACCGTACTACTGATTTCTACTGTATTTAACGTGGGTGATGCTCCCAGACTATATGTAACCTGTGATGGTCACCTAAGGTGATGCTCCCACACTGTACTCTATTTAACGTAAGGTGATGCTCCCACTAAGGTGACTATACTGTATGTAACCTAAGGTGATGCTCCACACTGTACTGTATGTAACCTAAGATGATGCTCCCACACCGTACTGTATGCTCCCTCCTTTGTATGTAACCCTAAGATGATGCTCCCACCTATTTAATTTTCTTCCATAATGTACATGTAACCTAAGATGATGCTCCCACACCATACTAAGGTGATGCTCCATACTGTCAGTTCACCTAAGATGATGCTTGAGCCAGGTGATGCTCCCATACTGTACTCTATGTAACCCAGGTCTTACAGGTACTGTATGTAACCTAAGATGATGTCCCAGGCACTGTACTGTATGTAACCTAATCATTCCCACTGTAACATGAATCAAACCAGGTGATGCTCCCACACTGTACTGTATGTAACCTAAGGTGATGCTCCCAATCAACGGCATAAAGGTGATGCTCCCACACTGTACTGTATGTAACCTAAGGTCTTCTAGACACTGAGCTGAGATGTAACCTAGGTTGCTCCCAAAGCACTTATGTAACCTAAGGTGATCTCCTCCCACACTGTACTCTAGAACCTAGCGTTAACTCGGTGAGGTGATGCTCCCCACACTGTACTGCATGTGCTAAGGTGATGCTCCCACACTTACACTATGTAACGTGGAGGTGATGCTCCCACTACGACCTCTATGTAACCAAGGTGATGCTCCACTGCTCCTGTAGTTTGTCTGAGAAGCCCCACCCCTCCAACTCATGTTAAGTGCTCCCAGACACTGTACTGTATGTAAAGTGTAGGCTGATGCTCTCAAGTACTCCATGTAACCTCAAGGTGATGCTCCTGTATTTAATTTTCTTCATCAGATTACCATAAACACATTCCCCGTAACTTCCTTGATATTCATCAGTTCACGGCATATGACTTATAATGTGACTCGTCTTATCCAATGAACATAGGCCTGTCCATGCAGGCACAGCCTAATCATTCATCGGGGAAACAAAACATGGCTTCATCATCCAGACAAGGCGTGGCATTTCACAGCTCAGTCATCACGGCATGCAGATGTCCATAACAGCCTACCTGTCATCACGGGGCTGAGCATGTGGTTTACAGACTTCAGTCATCACTATGCAGATTGTCCAGAACCAGCGTTACCAGCCGACACCCGCAGTGCTGGTGTTTATCAGTGCGGAGGTGGAACTGCCTAGAGCTGTCATGCACAGCTGCATCACTATGCAGATGTCCACAGCCTACCCCACACACGGAAGTTCAGAAGGAGAAAGTCACTATGCAGTATAGCCTCCAATAACGACACTTGAAACTTTTATGTGATTTATATCACCATGGAGAGCTGTTATTATAATGTGACTCGCTCATCACAATGCAGATGTCCATAACAGCCTACCACACTGGGCTGCATGTAGATTTCACAGCTGTCATCACTATGCAGATGTCCATTACAGCCTACCACACTGGGCTGCATGTGGATTTCACAGCTGTCATCACTATGCAGATGTCCATAACAGCCTACCACACTGGGCTGCATGTGGATTTCACAGTCTCAGTCATCACTATGCAGATGTCCATAACAGCCTACCACACTGGGCTGCATGTAAGTTTCACAGCTGTCATCACTATGCAGATGTCCATAACAGCCTACACTGGGCCAACTGGGCTGCAGATTTCACAGCTGTCATCACTATGCAGATGTCCATAACAGCCTACCACACTGGGCTGCATGTAGATTTCACAGCTGTCATCACTATGCAGATGTCCATAACAACCTACCACACTGGGCTGCATGTGGATTTCACAGCTGTCATCACTATGCAGATGTCCATAACAGCCTACCACACTGGGCTGCATGTGGATTTCACAGCTCAGTCATCACTATGCAGATGTCCATAACAGCCTACCACACTGGGCTGCATGTAGATTTCACAGCTGTCATCACTATGCAGATGTCCATAACAGCCTACCACACTGGGCTGCATGTGGATTTCACAGCTGTCATCACTATGCAGATGTCCATAACAGTGGGCTGCATGGATTTCACAGCCTACCAGATGTCCATAACAGCCTACCACACTGGGCTGCATGGATTTCACACCTCAGTCATCACTATGCAGATGTCCATATGCAGATGTCCTACCACACTGGGCTGCATGTGGATTTCACAGCTGTCATCACTATGCAGATGTCCCATAACAGCTTGGATTTCACAGCTCAGTCATCACTGCAGATGGCTGTGCATGTGGATTTCACAGCTGTCATCACTATGCAGATGTCCATAACAGCCTACCACACTGGGCTGCATGTAGATTTCACAGGTTTGCACCTGTCATCACTATGCAGATGTCCATAACAGCCTACCACACTGGGCTGCATGTGGATTTCACAGCTCAGTCATCACTATGCAGAT
>NC_088225.1:31172665-31182665 GCF_036934945.1 Oncorhynchus masou masou
TGCCTCTCTGCCTCTCTCTCTGCTTCTCTCCCTCTCTCTCTCTCTCTCTGTCTCTCTCTCTGCCTCTCTGCCTTTGTCTTTCACTCTCTCTGCCTCTCTGCCTCTCTCTCTTTCTGTTTCTCTCTGCCTCTCAGTCTCTCTCTGCCTCTCTATCTCTCTCTGCCTCCCTGTCTCTCTCTGCCTCTATGTCTCTCACTCTCTCTGCCTCTCTCTCTCTTTCAATGTGTCTCACTACCTCTGTCTCTCACTGCCTCTCTCTCTGCCTCTCTCTCTCTCTCACTCTCTCTCTATGCCTCTCTGTCTTTATCTACCTCTGTGCCTCTCTGCCTCTCTCTCTGCTTCTCTCCCTCTCTCTCTCTCTCTCTGCCTCTCTGTCTTTCTCTACCTCTGTGCCTCTCTGTCTCTCTCTCAATGTGCCCCTCTGTCTCTCTCTCTGCCTCTCTGTCTCTCTCTGCCTCTCTGTCTAGCTCTACCTCTCTGTGCCTCTCTGCCTCCCTGTCTCTGTCTCTCTGCCTCTCTGCCTCTCTGTCTCTTTCTGTATCTCTCTGTCTCTCTGTCTCTCTCTCTGTCTCTCTCTGCCTTTCTGTGCCTCTCTGTCTCTCTGCCTCTGTGCCTCTCTGTCTCTCTCTCAATGTGCCCCTCTGTCTCTCTCTCTCTCTGCCTCTCTGTCTCTCTCTGCCTCTCTGTCTAGCGCTACCTCTCTGTGCCTCTCTGCCTCCCTGTCTCTGTCTCTCTGCCTCTCTGCCTCTCTGTCTCTTTCTGTATCTCTCTGCCTCTCTGTCTCTCTCTCTGTCTCTGCCTCTCTACCTCTCTGTGCCTCTCTGCCTCCCTGTCTCTGTCTCTCTGCCTCTCTGTCTCTTTCTGTATCTCTCTGCCTCTGTCTCTCTCTGCCTCTCTCTCTCTCTCTGTCTTTCTCTCTGCCTCTCTGCCTTTGTCTTTCTCTCTCTCTGCCTCTCTGCCTCTCTCTCTTTCTGTTTCTCTCTGCCTCTTAGTCTCTCTCTGCCTCTCTATCTCTCTCTGCCTCCCTGTCTCTCTCTGCCTCTATGTCTCTCACTCTCTCTGCCTCTCTCTCTCTTTCAATGTGTCTCACTACCTCTGTCTCTCAATTCAAATTCGATTTCAATTTAAGGGCTTTATTGGCATGGGAAACATTGCCAAAGCAAGTGAACTAGATAATAAACAAAATTGAAATAAACAATAAAGATTACACTCACAAATGTTCCAAAATAATAAAGACATTACAAATGTCAAATTATGTGCAAATAGTTCAAGTTCAAAAGGGAATTTCATTAAACACAAATATGGGTTGTATTGACTATGGTGTTTGTTCTTCACTTGCTGCTGTGATGGCACACTGTTGTATTTCACCCAATAGACATGGGAGTTTATCAAAATTGGGTTGGTTTTCAAATTGTTTGTGTATCTGTGTAATCCGAAGGAAATATGTATCTCTAGTATGGTCAGGTATTCAGCCACTGTGTACTCACTGTTTAGGGCCAAAAATCATTCGAGTTTACTATTTTGTTGTTGTTAATTTTTTCCAATGTGTCAAGTAATTATGTTTTTGTTTCTCATGATGTGATTAGGTCGAATTGTGTTGCTGTCCTGGGGCTCTGTGGGGTCTGTTTGTGTTTGTGAACAGAGCCCCAGGACCAGCAAGGTTAGGGAACTCTTCTCTGTCTGTCTGTCTGTCTGTCTGTCTGTCTGTCTGTCTGTCTGTCTGTCTGTCTGTCTGTCTGTCTGTCTGTCTCTCTCTCTCTGTCTCTGTGTCTCTCTGTCTCTCTGTCTGTGTCTGTCTGTCTGTCTGTCTGTCTGTCTGTCTGTCTGTCTGTCTGTCTGTCTCTCTCTCTCTGTCTGTCTGTCTGTCTGTCTGTCTGTCTGTCTGTCTGTCTGTCTGTCTGTCTGTCTGTCTGTCTGTCTGTCTGTCTGTCTGTCTGTCTCTCTCTCTCTCTCTGTCTCTGTGTCTCTCTGTCTCTCTGTCTGTGTCTGTCTGTCTGTCTCTCTGTCTTGTTCACACTCACACACTCTCTATCTCAATTCAATGGGCTTTTTAGCCTGTGAAACATATTCACATTGCCAAGCAAGAGAAATAGATAATAAACAAAAGTGAAATAAACAATATATTTCTCTCTCTCTATTACTCCCCCCCACTATGTCTCTGTCTCTGTGTCTCTGTGTCTCTGTCTCTCTGTCTCTCTGTCTCTGTCTCTGTCTCTGTCTCTCTGTCTCTCTGTCTCTCTGTCTCTGTCTCTCTGTCTCTGTCTCTCTGTCTCTGTCTCTCTGTCTCTGTCTCTCTGTCTCTGGGTCTCTGTCTCTGGGTCTCTGTCTCTGTGTCTCTCTGTCTCTGTGTCTCTCTGTCTCTGTCTCTGTCTCTGCCTGTGTCCCTGTCTCTCTGTGTCTGCCTCTCACTCTCTCTCATAAACACGGTGAGGGCGTGGAGTGTGTGTGTGTGTGTGGGGGGGGGGGGGGCTCAGTGACAGGTCCATTTTCTAATGGCTTCACCATACATAGTCCGACCCAGCGGGGGATATCCTCCCCCTTCACACCTAACCCTATTAAACTCCAGCTCTGCCCCTATCTACCCCTGTCTTCTCTACACTTCACTAAACATCAGACATGATAATAATCACATTATCATAAATGCTAAACAATTCCTTTCAGGGTATTGGACAACTTCAAAGTATATCAAATATATCTATTTCACATTGGATTTATGTTTTTTTCAACACATCAATATCAGTCAGTCAAATTGTCCCTTAAAATGACCCAAATTGACCCTTTAATTGAGCCAAATTGACCATTAAATTTGCCCAACTTCAACCAGGAAGTGGGTATTCTTCCCCTGTAGGTGTTGTAACGCAGGTGATTCGGGCTCTGAGAGGCTGGCAATGTGGTGTGGTGGCAGGCAAGGCTGCCAGGCTGGTAGGATGGGAGGTGGGGGTGGTGCGGAGTGGTTGGTGCAGGCAGTGGGCAGACTGCACGGATGATGTGCCTACAGCCAATGGGGTGAGAATGTGCATGTCAGTGGACCAACCCCCTCCGCGACCATGCAAAGACAGCGCCAGGACAGAGACAGAGAGAGAGGGAGAAAAAGAGAGAGGGACAGAGAGAGAGTGATTTGGATACAATTTTTATTTAACCTTCATTGAACTAGTTGAAACTTTATTTAACTAGTTTAACCTTTATTTAACTAGTTGAAACTTTATTTAACTAGTTGAACCTTCATTTAACTAGTTGAACGTTTATTTAACTAGTTGAACCTTTATTTAACTAGTTGAATCTTTATTTAACGAGGTAAATCATTGAGAAAGCATTCTCTTTTCCAATAACAACTTGACCAGGACAATAACCAGTATCCATGCAGCAAAGCAGACAGGAGAAAACATGCAGACAAGCAGATTTTTCTTAAAAACAGGAGAACTAACTAGCAGCTACAGACTGTAAAAACATTCGCAGGGGTGGATAAAAAGACAGAGAGATAGAGAGAGAGGGGAGGGTGGATAACCATACAGAGAGAGTAGGGTGGATAACCAGACAGAGAGAGGGGAGGGTGGATAACCAGACAGAGAGAGGGGATGGTGGATAACCAGACACAGAGAGGGGAGGGTGGATAACCAGACACAGACAGACAGAGAGGGAGGGTGGATAACAGAACAGAGAGAGGGGAGGGTGGATAACCAGACACAGAGAGAGGGGAAGGTGGATAACCAGACAGAGAGAGGGGAGGGTGGATAACCAGACAGAGAGAGGGGGTGGTGGATAACCAGACACAGAGAGAGGAGGGTGGATAACCAGACACAGAGAGAGGAGGGTGGATAACCAGACAGAGAGAGAGGAGGGTGGATAACCAGACACAGAGAGAGGGGAGGGTGGATAACCAGACACAGAGAGAGGAGGGTGGATAACCAGACAGAGAGAGAGGAGGGTGGATAACCAGACACAGAGAGAGGAGGGTGGATAACCAGACAGAGAGAGGAGGGTGGATAACCAAACACAGAGAGGGGATGGTGGATAACCAGACACAGGGAGAAGAGGGTGGATAACCAGACACAGAGAGGAGGGTGGATAACCAGTCACAGAGAGAGGAGGGTGGATAACCAGACAGAGAGAGGAGGGTGGATAACCAGACAGAGAGAGGAGGGTGGATAACCAGACACAGAGAGAGGAGGTGGATAACCAGACACAGAGGGGATGGTGGATAACCAAGACAGAGAGAGGGGATGGTGGATAACCAAGACAGAGAGAGAGGGTGGATAACCAGACTACACAGAGAGAGGAGGGTGCATAACCAGACAGAGAGATAGGAGGGTGGATAACCAGACAGAGAGAGGGGTGGAAAACCAGACAGAGAGAGAGGAGGGTGGAAAACCAGACACAGAGAGGAGAGGGTGGATAACCAGACAGAGAGGAGAGGGTGGATAACCAGACACGGAGAGGAGGAGGGTGGATAGCCAGACGTAGAGGAGAGGGTGGATAACCAGACAGAGAGGAGGAGGGTGGATAGCCAGACGTAGAGAGGAGAGGGTGGATAACCAGACACAGAGACAGAGGTGGATAACCAGACACAGAGAGGGAGAGAGGAGATAGTGAGATATACAAAGCGAGATAAACAGACAGAGAGAGATAGATAACCAAACAGAAAGGACAAACCAGACACACAAAGAGATATAGAGAGAAAGAGGGGGAGAGACCAGACAGAGAGAGAGATGACATTAATAAGTGTGTGTGGATCAGTGAATGAGTCTGTTTGCAGCAAGGCTTATATGTGTGTGAACAAGTTTTGAATTGTTTGTGTGTCTGTGTAATCTGAAGGAAATATGTGTCTCTAGTATAGTCATACTGTACTGTGTACAGTAGAAGTGGAAAACCAGTACACAGAAGATATGTAACCATCCAGGAGGGTGGAAAACCAGACACAGAAGAGGAGGGTATAACCAGACAAATAGGGTGGATAACCACCCAAGCTCTGCAGGGTGGATAACCAGTCACAGTATGCAAATATGTATAACCACCCAAGCTCTGCAGAGAAGTCCAGTATGCAAATATGTAGACCATCCAAGCTCTGCAGTAGAAGTCTAGTATGCAAATATGGAGACCGCCCAAGCTCTGCAGTAGAAGTCTAGTATGCAAATATATAGACAAGCAAAGCCTGAGTAGAGAGGAGAGGGTATACAAATATATAGACAAGCCAAGCTCTGCAAGAGGGAGAGGGTGGATAGCCTTCTAGAGAGGAGAGGGTAATGCCAGACCTCCCAGTAGAGGGTGGACAGAAAAGAGTAATGCTATGAGGTCTATATCACATGCTTTGCTCGTAGAGAGGAGTGTCCAGAACAAAGGGTGAATAGCCAGGCGTGCAGAGTTCCAGGAGAGGAGATCTAATATGCAGCCTAGTGCAGAGTAGAGACCAGGAGATATCTACACACAAAGAGCCTAGTGCTGTTCCAGGAGATATCTAACCTGAGCCTAGTGCTGTTCCAGGAGATATCTAACCTGAGCCTAGTGCTGTTCCAAGAGATATCTAACCTGTGTCTGTGCTGTTCCAGGAGATATCTAACCTCCTAGTGCTGTTCCAGGAAATATCTAACCTGAGTCTAGTGCTGTTCCAGGAGACCACCTAACCTGAGTCTAGTGCTGTTCCAGGAGATATCTAGACCATCCAAGCTCTAGTGTCTGTTCCAGGAGATATCTAACCTGAGCCTAGTGCTGTTCCAGGAGATATCTAACCTGAGCCTAGTGCTGTTCCAGGAGATATCTAACCAAGCTCTGCAGTGCTGTTCCAGGAGATATCTAACCTGAGCCTAGTGCTGTTCCCAGGAGATATCTAACCTGAGCCTAGTGCTGTTCCAGGAGATGGAGCCATCAGTAGATATTCAACCTGAGCCTAGTGCTGTTCCAGGAGATATCTAACCTGAGCTAGTGCTGTTCCAGGAAATATCTAACCTGAGCCTAGTGCTGTTCCAGGAGATATCATTCCTTCTTCTGTAATGTTCCAGGAGATATCTAACCTGAGTCTAGTGCTTTCCAGGAGATATCTAACCTGAGCCTAGTGCTGTTCCAGGAGATATCTAACCTGAGCCTAGTGCTGTTCCAGGAGATATCTAACCTGAGCCTAGTGCTGTTCCAGGAGATATCTAACCTGAGCCTAGTGCTGTTCCAGGAGATATCTAACCTGAGCCTAGTGCTGTTCCAGGAGATATCTAACCTGAGCCTAGTGCTGTTACAGGAGATATCTAACCTGAGCCTAGTGCTGTTCAGGATATATCTAACCTGAGCCTAGTGCTGTTCCAGGAGATATCTAACCTGTGTCTAGTGCTGTTCCAGGAGATATCTAACCTGAGCCTAGTGCTGTTCCAGGAGATATCTAACCTGTGTCTAGTGCTGTTCCAGGAGATATCTAACCTGAGCCTAGTGCTAGTTACAGGAGATATCTAACCTGAGCCTAGTGCTGTTCCAGGAGATATCTAACCTGAGCCTAGTGCTAGTACAGGAGATATCTAACCTGAGCCTAGTGCTAGTCCAGGAGATATCTAACCTGAGGCTCCAGGAGTACTGGTCTAGGATATATCTAACCTGGAGTCTCGTACTGGTCTAGAGATATATCTAGCATGACCTGAGAGTCTAAAGAACACAAGTGGGGAGAGCACCAACACGGCAGTGTGACTCCAACTGCTAGTCCTAGTCCTAGTCCTAGTATGACTACAACTGTGGAACAATCCAGATTTAACCCTGCACATCACTGTACATCACTGTTATACTTTACCTCACATTTAACCTGTGAATGACTCTATGACCCCCTTCCAAACCCAAGACCTACATTTTCCCAAACTACCATAACGTTGATGAATGTGTGTGTGCCCTTAACCTGAATGTACACTATAGTCCAACAGGGACGGAAGAAGTGCATCTCCAACATGTTCTGGACCGTTGTCCAATGCTGCTGGAGTCCTTGGTTTTAAGTGTTCACCCTGTAGACGAACCAGGGTGTATTAAATACGCTTGTCACTCTCCACTGGCGGTAGACGGCGAAAGTATTTTGACAAACTCACAATACCTAAGTGTCCCTGGCTGACGCCAAGAGATAAATACCCCTAAATTAGGAAATGGCTTAAATTTAGGCAAAGTAGGCTTTTAAAACATACATTTCACCAAGTCCCTATAGTCTAGCTAAGGTCAACAAACAGACATTGAGTGACAAGTCAAATTGGTTAATCTAATTTTGTATCTAATGCCAAAGGTTTTTATTTTTATTTGATTTAACCAGGCAAGTCAGTTAAAAACAAATTCTTATTTTCAATGACGGCCTAGGAACAGTAGGTTAACTGCCTGTTCAGGGGCAGAACGACAGATTTGTACCTTGTCAGCTTGGGGGTTTGAACTTGCAACCTTCCGGTTACTAGTCCGTTAATGTCTGACTACTGTATATTATTCATCTAGTGATAGAAAAACAGCTATGATGCTTGTTTATTGACAAGAAAGACAGAAAGAAAGAAAAACAGACAGACAGACAGACAGACAGACAGACAGACAGACAGACAGACAGACAGATAGAAAAAGAAAGAAAGACAGAAAGACGGATGGACAGACAGACAGACAGACAGACAGACAGACAGACAGACAGACAGACAGACAGACAGAAAAAGAAAGAAAGACAGAAAGACGGATGGACAGACAGACAGACAGACAGACAGACAGACAGACAGACAGACAGACAGACAGACAGACAGACAGACAGACAGAAAGGCTGTGTCAGCACCAGAACAAGACAATGTTCAGACGGTGAATTAAACAGGTGTGTGTGTGAGAGATGTGCGGAGAGGCTGGATTAACACTGGGACTAAACTGTTCCAAAGGAAAGAAAGGGGAAAGAAAATGTCTCCACATGCTCTGACAAGTGTTCAGCACTGTCAAGGCACTTGTTACGTCCCTCAAACCACTCATGTGTATAGATTGTATAAATAAAAGTATCTGCTAAATGACTAAAAAGTCAAATGTAAACGCATGGTCAGCTTGTAAGGCTGTACAGTGTGTTTATGTGTGTGCATGCGTGCGAGTGAGTACCTGCGAAAATGAATAACATTCTGGCATTTAAAGCATTCTTATTTTTCAAAATGTCACGTACACAATGGTTACTATTTAGAATGCATGTCCTGTTAATCAGACATGACGTGTCTGTGCATGTGTGTGAGGGCATGTGTGTGAGTGCATGTGTGTGAGTGCATGTGTGTGAGTGCATGTGTGTGAGGGCATGTGTGTGAGGGCATGTGTGTGAGTGCATGTGTGTGAGTGCATGTGTGTGAGTGCATGTGTGTGAGTGCATGTGTGTGAGTGCATGTGTGTGAGTGCATGTGTGTGAGTGCATGTGTGTGAGTGCATGTGTGTGAGTGCATGTGTGTGAGTGCATGTGTGTGAGGGCATGTGTGTGAGTGCATGTGTGTGAGTGCATGTGTGTGAGTGCATGTGTGTGAGTGCATGTGTGTGAGGCATGTGTGTGAGTGCATGTGTGTGAGGGCATGTGTGTGAGTGCATGTGTGTGAGTGCATGTGTGTGAGTGCATGTGTGTGAGTGCATGTGTGTGAGTGCATGTGTGTGAGTGCATGTGTGTGAGTGTGTGTGAGGGCATGTGTGTGAGGGCATGTGTGTGAGGGCATGTGTGTGAGGGCATGTGTGTGAGGGCATGTGTGTGAGTGCATGTGTGTGAGTGCATGTGTGTGAGTGCATGTGTGTGAGTGCATGCACACGCATTCACCTGAACGTCTGTATTTGACTCGACTACTCAATCTGTATATCTCATACTGCATGTCTCATATACTGCATGTCTCATATACTGCATGTCTCATATACTGCATGTCTCATATACTGCATGTCTCATATACTGTATGTCTCATATACTGTATGTTTCATATACTGTATGTTTCATATACTGCATGTACATATACTGCATGTTTCATATACTGCATGTTTCATATGTGATGTCTCATATACTGCATGTCTCATATACTGCATGTTTCATATACTGCATGTTTCATATACTGCATGTACATATACTGCATGTTTCATGTGCATGTGCATGCATGTTCATATACTGCATGTCTCATATACTGCATGTTTCATGACTGCATGTGTCATATACTGCATGTACTGTATGCATGTACATATACTATACATATACTGCATGTTTCATATACTGTATGTTTCATATACTGCATGTCTCAAATACTGCATGTCTCATACTGTATGTCTCATATACTGTATGTCTCATATACTGCATGTTTCATATGTGTATGTTTCATATACTGCATGTACATATACTGCATGTTTCATATACTGTATGTTTCATATACTGCATGTTTGTATACTGCATGTTTCATATATTGCATGTTCCATATACTGCATATGCATATACTGCATGCTTCATATACTGCATGTTTCATATACTGTATGTCTCATATACTGCATGTTTCATATACTGTATGTTTCATATACTGCATGTACATATACTGTATGTTTCATATACTGCATGTTTCATATACTGCATGTTTCATATATTGCATGTTCCATATACTGCATATGCATATACTGCATGCTTCATATACTGCATGTTTCATATACTGTATGTCTCATATACTGCATGTTTCATATACTGTATGTTTCATATACTGCATGTACATATACTGTATGTTTCATATACTGCATGTTTCATATACTGCATGTTTCATATACTGCATGTCTCATATACTGCATGTCTCATATACTGTATGTTTCATATACTGCATGTCTCATATACTGCATGTCTCATATACTGTATGTCTCATATATGCATGTTTCATATACTGCATGTATACTGTATGTTACTGCATGTACATATACTGCATGTTTCATATACTGCATGTCTCATATACTGCATGTCTCATATACTGCATGTTTCATAATGCATGTTTAATATACTGCATGTTTCATATACTGCATGTCTCAAATATTGCATGTTCCATATACTGCATAT
>NC_088225.1:31185165-31224015 GCF_036934945.1 Oncorhynchus masou masou
CCTACTACCCTCTGTAGCGCCTAACGGTCAGATGCCGAGCAGTTACCATACCAGGTGTTGCAACCAGTCAGGATCCTCTCGATGGTGCAGCTGTATAACTTGTTGTGGATCTGGGGACCCTTATAAGTCTCCTGAGGGGGAAAGGTGTTGTCATGCCCACGACTGTCTTGGTGTGTTGGACCATGATAGTTCCACTACAGCTCCACTACAGCCCGTCGATGTTAATGGGGGCCTGTTCGGCCCTCCTTTTCCTATTGTCCACGATCAGTTCCTTTGTCTTGCTTACATTGAGGGAGAGGTTGTTGTCCGGTCACCTCACTGCAAGGTCTCAAACCTCCTCCCTATAGGCTGTCTCATCGTTGTTGGTGATCAGCCCTACCACTTTTGAGTCATCAGCAAACTTAATGATGGTGTTGGAGTTGTGCTTGGTCACGCAGTCATGAGTGAACAGGGAGTACTGGACATTGGATATGGGATATGGGATATTGGACATGTGTCATGGGACATGGGATATGGGATATGGGATATTGGACATGTGTCATGTGTCATGTGTCATGTGTCATGTGTCATGGGATATGGGATATGGGACATGGGATATGGGATATGGGATATTGGACATGTGTCATGTGTCATGATATGGGTCATGGGATATGGGATATGGGATGGACATGTGTCATGTGTCATGTGTCATGGGGATATGGGATATGGGATATGGGATATGGGATATGGGGACATGTGTCATGTGTCATGTGTCATGGGACATGGGATATGGGATATGGGATATGGGATATGGGATATTGACATGTGTCATGGGACATGGGATATGGGAGACATCCAGTCCAAATGATCATGCAAATACTTTATTCCATATTATTGTATAAATGTTATCTCTATATAGAATACTGTATGTCAAACCAATTAAATATTCCAAGTATACAACAGCTTTATGATGTTGATTTCATAATGACGTCCTACAGTCCTTTTTACTGGGAACCGTTCTCAGCAGGATCAATGGCTCAGGATAGGCTCCTCTTCTCTAGTTAAGCAGGTACGCTCTCATCCCTGTAAATCCTGCTGAAGGGGTTTCACTCCCACCAAATCCTATTAAAGTCAAGCTGGGCAGAGATTAACCCGATGATCATTTCAAGGCCTGGGGACCCGATGGTTCCTCTCTTCAGCCCCATGTCCTCCCATTTACCCTATGTCACCAGACGGTGAGCAGAAGTGTCTGTTTAATGCTTAATGTCTTTACCAGGTTTACCAGGCAGGGGGCCCCGACTGGGCCCAGTGTCCAGCCCCCGGGGCCACGACCCTGGCCACACTCGCTGGGATGATGGGCTGGCTGGACGGTGGGAAGGGAAGCACCTCTCCAGGCTAAGCCCAGGGCAATAAGGCCTGGTTAACTATGGCCATGCAGGGAGCCACAGTGACCCCATTCTGACTGTGTCACAAAGCTTTGGTACCAATAGATAATGAACAAGTTGTGCTGAGACTGAGGATGTCCAAATATGGACACAAACAAATAAATATAAAAAATACTATGGATGCTATAGAGATATTAAATCAAGCGACTGTATACATTGTTGATGGCAATCTGCTTTGATGCTGTAGGACTAACTAGTTGTGCAATGGGACCATGTAACCTGGAACTTGACCAGTCATTAGGGATATCCTTTCTGACCCCAAACACCAGGAGACTTTGCTGTAACCATGGTAACTGAAACAGTGGTGAGAACCTATGAGGCAGGGGGATGGGGGTGATACGGTCAGAGGCAGGGTTGGGATAGGCAGCTGTAGGTGATACGGTCTGAGGCAGGTTGGGATAGGCAGCTGGGGGTGATACGGTCTGAGGCAGGTTGGGATAGGCAGCTGGGGGTGATACAGTCTGAGGCAGGGTTGGGATAGGCAGCTGTAGGTGATACGGTCTGAGGCAGGGTTGGGATAGGCAGCTGGGGGTGATACGGTCTGAGGCAGGGTTGGGATAGGCAGCTGTAGGTGATACGGTCTGAGGCAGGGTTGGGATAGGCAGCTGTAGGTGATACGGTCTGAGGCAGGTTGGGATAGGCAGCTGTAGGTGATACGGTCAGAGGCAGGGTTGGGATAGGCAGCTGTAGGTGATACGGTCTGAGGCAGGTTGGGATAGGCAGCTGGGGGTGATACAGTCTGAGGCAGGGTTGGGATAGGCAGCTGTAGGTGATACGGTCTGAGGCAGGGTTGGGATAGGCAGCTGTAGGTGATACGGTCTGAGGCAGGTTGGGATAGGCAGCTGGGGGTGATACAGTCTGAGGCAGGGTTGGGATAGGCAGCTGTAGGTGATACGGTCTGAGGCAGGGTTGGGATAGGCAGCTGTAGGTGATACGGTCTGAGGCAGGTTGGGATAGGCAGCTGTAGGTGATACAGTCTGAGGCAGGGTTGGGATAGGCAGCTGTAGGTGATACGGTCTGAGGCAGGGTTGGGATAGGCAGCTGTAGGTGATACGGTCTGAGGCAGGGTTGGGATAGGCAGCTGGGGGTGATACAGTCTGAGGCAGGGTTGGGATAGGCAGCTGTAGGTGATACGGTCTGAGGCAGGGTTGGCATAAGCAGCTGTAGGTGATACGGTCTGAGGCAGGGTTGGCATAAGCAGCTGGGGGTGATACGGTCTGAGGCAGGGTTGGGATAGGCAGCTGGGGGTGATACGGTCTGAGGCAGGGTTGGGAAAGGCAGCTGGGGGTGATACGGTCTGATGCAGCTGTAGGTGATACGGTCTGATGCAGGGTTGGGATAGGCAGCTGTAGGTGATACGGTCTGAGGCAGGTTGGGATAGGCAGCTGTAGGTGATACGGTCTGAGGCAGGGTTGGGATAGGCAGCTGGGGGTGATACAGTCTGAGGCAGGGTTGGGAAAGGCAGCTGTAGGTGATACGGTCTGATGCAGGGTTGGGATAGGCAGCTGTAGGTGATACGGTCTGAGGCAGGTTGGGATAGGCAGCTGTAGGTGATACGGTCTGAGGCAGGTTGGGATAGGCAGCTGGGGGTGATACAGTCTGAGGCAGGTTGGGATAGGCAGCTGGGGGTGATACGGTCTGATGCAGGGTTGGGAAAGGGTACTTGGGGGGTCACTGTTGTAGATGATGCTAATGACCAGTTCACGTTGTGAAACAAAATGGCTTCATTGTACTGGGATTTATCTCGTGCTGAGACAGGGTTGGGGAGGTTACGTCTGAGACAGGGTTGGGATAGGCTCTGGGGGAGGTTACGCTCCGTACATAGATTATTGTAATCCTCAGGCAATTGGAACTGCATCGTCTCAAGGGAGAGAAGAACTGATCAACAGACATGATAAGTTGACTGCATAGCGAAATGCTATCCATTTTAGGAAATCCCTCAACTGAAGTTCGAATGAAAACTGACCGACTTCCTAACATGGATTGGGAAGGATCCCTGTGGAGAGCTCTGTCTAAAGACAGTCACAAACCAAAGTTGTTCAACAAAAGCTTCCAACACTTTATGTGTCACTCGAACAATGCATATGTATGTAGATCCCAAATAGAGGCTATTTTAGGTCTGAGCAGCTGATACTGCTCACTGTGAAAAAGCTCCAAAAAGTATTATTTTTAAAAATTCACTATTTCTTAGGACTCCAGCACTTGCATGTGTTTTTAATGCTTGCTCCCAAGCCACAATGGCCTTTGTCTTTATAGTCCTTTCAACGCCTTTAAAAAATGTCAGAGGATTCTTTTCTTCCCCTCCGAAGCCACAGAGAGAACACTTGGCTGGCTAGTCACAGGCAGCTTTTCTGGCATTTGACAGGAAGCTCCTGATGTTTAAATGTACCCTGCATAATGAATGGGATAGGCAGCTGGAGGTGATGCAGGATGAGGGTTGGGATAGGCAGCTGGGTGCAGCAGTCAATGTGGGTTGGGAAGCACCTGGGGTAAACAAAGATGCCCTTTCTGACATGGGATGTGTACGGTCTGTGTGCAGGGTTGGGATAGGCAGCTGTAGGTGATACGGTCTGAGGCAGGGTTGTGTAGGCAGCTGTAGGTGATGGTCTGAGGCAGGGTTGGGATAGGCAGCTGGTGACCAACTCTCCCCAGGGTTGGGATCCAGCTCTGTGCCCAGCTGCAATGGCATTCAGTGGGGGCCACACAGCGCCGTCTGAGGCAGGGTTGGGATAGGCATCTCGGTGATATCTCGCCCTCTTCCAGAAAGGGACACTGTCTCCTGCAGACATAAAGAGGTCTTTATTTGATTTGCAGGTTGATAGGCAGCAAGGTGTGGACAAACAGGTTGGGAAGGCAGCTGGGGGTGATACTGGTCTGAGGCATGGGTTGGTCACACTGTTGCAGCTGGGGGTGATACGGTCTGATCAGTTTGAGCCACAGTTTAGCTGAAATGAAGAAATTGTTACATTTTTTTTTTAGCATACAAATGCAGGCTAAGAACAGTCTGACTGTGATAATAATTTATTTTCTCAGGAATTTTTTATATATTTTTTAAGCTTTATTGATACAGGTCTGAGTCAGGGTTTAGAACAAATTCTTATTGTCAAGAGGCAGCCTAGGAACAGTGGGTTAACTACCTTGTTCAGGGGCAGAAAAGCAGATTTGATAGCTTGTCAGTTGGGATAGGCAGCTGTAGGTGATACGGTCTGATTGCAGCTGTAGGTGATACGGTCTGATGCAGGGTTGGGATAGGCAGCTGTAGGTGATACGGTCTGAGGCAAGGGTTAACCAGTAGGTGATACCTGCAGGGTTAACCAGCTGGGGCTATACGTCTCTAGGCACTAGGCTACAGCTGGGGGTGAACCACTAGGCTACCTGCCTCTAACCACTGGGGGGTACCTGTTCTAATGACTAATGACCAGTTCACTCTAACCAAAATGGCTTACCTGATTTATCTCTCTAACCACTAGGCTACCTGTCTCTAACCACTAGGCTACCTGTCTCTAACCCTCAGGCTACCTGCATCTCTAACCACTAGGCTACCTGTCTCTAACAGACATGATAGGCTACCTGCATCGAAATGCTATCCATTTTAGGAAACCCTCTCTAACCAAAGAAAACTGACCTGACTTCCTAACCATGGCTATTCCTCTAACCACCCTGTGGAGACCTGTCTAAAGACAGTCACAAACCAAAGTTGTTCAACAAAAGCTTCCAACACTTTATGTGTCACTCGAACAATGCATATGTCTGTGGATCCCAAATAGAGGCTATTTTAGAGCTGGCTCACTGTGAAAAAGCTACCAAAAAGTATTATTTTTAAAAATTCACTATTTCTTAGGACTCCAGCACTTGCATGTGTTTTTAATAGGCTTGCTCCCAACCACAATGGCTTTACCTAGTCTCTAACCTTTAAAAAATGTCAGAGGCTACCTTTCTTCTCCGAACCACAGAGAGAACACTTGTCTGGCTAACCACACCCCTTTCTTGGCATCTGACAGGAACCACTGATGTTTAAATGTACCCTGCATAACCAATGTGATGAATGACCTGCAGGATAAGAGAAGGCAGGCTACCAGACAATCCAGAGAACCACTAGGCTAAACAAAGATGCCCTAACTGACATGGGATGGCTACCTGTGTGTGTGTGTGTGTAGGCTACCACCACTAGGTGTGTGTGTCTCTAACCACTAGGCTACCTGTCTGTAACCACTGTGTACTGTGCTACCTGCTGTGTGTGTGTCTAACCCCTGGTACCAACTCTAACCATCGCTACCAGTCTCTGCCCACTGCAATGGCATCTGTCCCCGCTAACCACTAGGCTACCTGTCTCTAACCACTAGGCTACATCTCGTCTCAATCCGCCCTCTTCCAGAAAGGGACACTGTCTCCTGCAACATAAAGAGGCTATTTGCCTCTGAACCAGCTGTGGACCTGTCTCGGGAACAACCACTAGGCTACCTGCCTCTAACCACTGAGGGCTACCTGTCTCTATTGTCCACTGCAAGACTACCGGTGTTCCTCTAACCACCAGGCTACCTGCCTTTGAACCACAGGCTACCTGAAATGAAGAAATTGTTACACTATGCTTTTTTTTACCATACAAATGCAGGCTAAGAACAGCTGACTGTGTAATAATTTATTTAACCATTTTTTATAGACTACCTTTATTTAACCAGGCTAGGCTCACCTGAACCTTATTCAAACCACTAGGCTACCTGTGGGTTAACCACTAGGCTACCTGCCTTTAACCAGTTCAGGGACCTGTCTTGCAACCACTCAGGCTGACCCAAACCTCTAACCACTAGGCTACCTGTCTCTAACCACTAGGCTACCTGCCTCTAACCACTAGGCTACCTGCCTCTAACCACTAGGCTACCTGTCTCTAACCACTAGGCTACCTGCCTCTAACCACTAGGCTACCTGCCTCTAACCACTAGGCTACCTGTCTCTAACCACTAGGCTACCTGCCTCTAACCACTAGGCTACCTGCCTCTAACCACTAGGCTACCTGTCTCTAACCACTAGGCTACCTGCCTCTAACCACTAGGCTACCTGTCTCTAACCACTAGGCTACCTGCCTCTAACCACTAGGCTACCTGCCTCTAACCACTAGGCTACCTGTCTCTAACCACTAGGCTACCTGCCTCTAACCACTAGGCTACCTGTCTCTAACCACTAGGCTACCTGTCTCTAACCACTAGGCTACCTGTCTCTAACCACTAGGCTACCTGCCTCTAACCACTAGGCTACCTGCCTCTAACCACTAGGCTACCTGCCTCTAACCACTAGGCTACCTGTCTCTAACCACTAGGCTACCTGCCTCTAACCACTAGGCTACCTGCCTCTAACCACTAGGCTACCTGTCTCTAACCACTAGGCTACCTGTCTCTAACCACTAGGCTACCTGCCTCTAACCACTAGGCTACCTGTCTCTAACCACTAGGCTACCTGCCTCTAACCACTAGGCTACCTGTCTCTAACCACTAGGCTACCTGTCTCTAACCACTAGGCTACCTGCCTCTAACCACTAGGCTACCTGTCTCTAACCACTAGGCTACCTGTCTCTAACCACTAGGCTACCTGTCTCTAACCACTAGACTACCTGTCTCTAACCACTAGGCTACCTGTCTCTAACCACTAGGCTACCTGCCTCTAACCCCTAGGCTACCTGCCTCTAACCCCTAGGCTACCTGCCTCTAACCACTAGGCTACCTGTCTCTAACCACTAGGCTACCTGCCTCTAACCACTAGGCTACCTGTCTCTAACCACTAGACTACCTGCCTCTAACCACTAGGCTACCTGCCTCTAACCACTAGGCTACCTGCCTCTAACCACTAGGCTACCTGTCTCTAACCACTAGGCTACCTGCCTCTAACCACTAGGCTACCTGCCTCTAACCACTAGGCTACCTGTCTCTAACCACTAGGCTACCTGCCTCTAACCACTAGGCTACCTGCCTCTAACCACTAGGCTACCTGTCTCTAACCACTAGGCTACCTGCCTCTAACCACTAGGCTACCTGCCTCTAACCACTAGGCTACCTGCCTCTAACCACTAGACTACCTGCCTCTAACCACTAGGCTACCTGCTCTAACCACTAGGCTACCTGCCTCTAACCACTAGGCTACCTGCCTCTAACCACTAGACTACCTGCCTCTAACCACTAGGCTACCTGCCTCTAACCACTAGGCTACCTGCCTCTAACCACTAGGCTACCTGCCTCTAACCACTAGGCTACCTGTCTCTAACCACTAGGCTACCTGCCTCTAACCACTAGGCTACCTGCCTCTAACCACTAGACTACCTGCCTCTAACCACTAGGCTACCTGCCTCTAACCACTAGGCTACCTGCCTCTAACCACTAGGCTACCTGCCTCTAACCACTAGGCTACCTGCCTCTAACCCCTAGGCTACCTGTCTCTAACCACTAGGCTACCTTCCTCTAACCACTAGGCTACCTGTCTCTAACCACTAGACTACCTGCCTCTAACCACTAGGCTACCTGCCTCTAACCACTAGGCTACCTGTCTCTAACCACTAGGCTACCTGTCTCTAACCACTAGGCTACCTGCCTCTAACCACTAGGCTACCTGTCTCTAACCACTAGACTACCTGCCTCTAACCACTAGGCTACCTGTCTCTAACCACTAGACTACCTGCCTCTAACCACTAGGCTACCTGTCTCTAACCACTAGACTACCTGCCTCTAACCACTAGGCTACCTGCCTCTAACCACTAGGCTACCTGCCTCTAACCACTAGGCTACCTGCCTCTAACCACTAGGCTACCTGCCTCTAACCACTAGACTACCTGTCTCTAACCACTAGGCTACCTGCCTCTAACCACTAGGCTACCTGCCTCTAACCACTAGACTACCTGTCTCTAACCACTAGGCTACCTGCCTCTAACCACTAGGCTACCTGCCGCCCCAGGAATAGTCTAAGGAAAAATATAGATTCTATTGATGACAAAAGTACATTAAAATCACAAGTACTCACCTTTTATTTAGTCAGTTACATAAACGAAAGAGGGAGGAATAGAGAGAGATGTTAGTTTCCCACCCCTACTACCAAACACAGGGCCTATGACCATGACATGAACTTGTCTGTCTCTGTTATGTAGACAAAGCCAATAGGACTGAAAGGAATAATTAGCCAGTTTGTGTGACTGGTCTTTCATTTAGCGCCCAGTCTTTGAGCCAATGATAGATGATTAATATATGCATCCCACAAGACTTACTACAACAACAGACAACTGCAGTCCCCACCCCCTAGCCACAACACAACACACAACAATGCATGTCATTTAGTTGTGAGCGTGTGTATGTGTGTATGCGTATACAAGGCCAGCCAGCTTGGCACAGAATGAGCTGGTGGCATTGTTGCAGTGGTTGCAGTCTCCAGCTGGGTAAGATTTATGCCCGTGGGGGAGTGCTGGAATCCGGGCCGCTTTCTCTGTCCCAACTCAGCTGCATTGACAACACAACTCATCGAGGCCCAGCTGCAGATCTTAGCATGGGTCTCTCTGTCTGTCTCTCTCTCTGTCTGTCTGTCTCTCTGTCTGTCTCTCTGTCTCTCTCTCTGTCTCTCTGTCTGTCTCTCTGTCTCTCTCTCTGTCTCTCTGTCTCTCTCTCTGTCTCTCTGTCTCTCTGTCTGTCTGTCTCTCTGTCTCTCTGTCTCTCTCTCTGTCTCTCTGTCTCTCTGTCTCTCTGTCTCTCTCTCTGTCTCTCTTCTCTCTGTCTCTGTCTCTCTTCTCTCTGTCTCTCTGTCTCTCTCTCTCTCTGTCTCTCTGTCTCTCTTTCTCTTTGTCTCTCTGTCTCTCTCTCTCTCTCTCTCTCTCTCTCTCTCTCTCCCCTCTCCACCCCCAATCCCCCCACCCTGTCATCCCATCCCCCTGGACGTAGGGTTCCTCTGCCCCACTCTGTTGTCATGGTAATGACTCAGCCCAGTGGAGAATAAGTACAAGTTGATTTCAGTCAGAAAATGAAGATGGGAAAGCAATGAGAAACAGAGACATAGAACAACATAGAACATAATTATTCATAAATTATTGAGTTCCCCTGAGAAAGTCAAGCCAGAGTGTGTCAGGCATACACACACACGCACGCACACACGCAAACACACACATACACACAGAAAACACACACACAGAAAATATGCGCATATTTACTCATAGACACAGCAGCAAATAATCCAAATAATGTTTTAGTGGTCTGCACCAGTTGCATGTATTATATAATGGTGCTGCACTGTTTGGTTTTTCACTGTTTTTCTGTGAAATCCTTGTCAGGTTATCCTCCTACAGCAGTGTTCTCTCTCAGTGCTCTATATGATGATACCATGTGACACAGCATATGGCAACAGTTACCAGAGAACCCAAATAAAGATGTGCTACACGTTGTGTCACAGTCTGTATTACCCCACTGTGACAAAGCCCAGTATCTGATGTTAAAACATAGGATCAGCAACAGGAGCAGAAAGGTTTAACATCAACATGACACACATAGTTGGAACGACGTGTGTGTGTGTGTGTGTGTGTGTGTGTGTGTGTGTGTGTGTGTGTGTGTGTGTGTGTGTGTGTGTGAGTGTGAGTGTGTGAGTGTGAGTGAGTGTGAGTGTGAGTGTGAGTGTGTGTGAGTGAGTGTGAGTGTGTGAGTGTGTGTGTGAGTGTGTGTGTGTGTGTGTGTGTGAGTGTGAGTGTGAGTGTGAGTGTGAGTGTGAGTGTGTGTCAGTGTGTCAGTGTGTCAGTGTGTCAGTGTGTCAGTGTGTCAGTGTGTCAGTGTGTCAGTGTGGGTTTGAGAGAAGGTCCTCAGAGAGTCTGGAAGCTCTCACCACATCTCACCACAGTCCATGGTGTTCTACTTCTACTGAGGTGGAGTAGCTGCTATCTGCCTGGCTTGTTGCTGAGGATGGAAAGGCTCCTGTGTCTTCAGACGTGTCTGTGGTGTTTCTATCAGCATAGGCAGATCCTTAAAGGGGACATTTACCATTGCTACTTTTTGACTTTGAAATGAATGATATACTGTATAACCATTAATTATTGAAGAATATAACTTATAAATGCCTCATGGGTTTAGTTCAACTGTCGTAGCCCATCAGAACCCAAAAGATAAGCTTTGTTTAAAGGAATTGTAAACAAACACTGTACAGCCTCAACACATGAGACCTATAATAAACAGTCCTTGCATCCGTAGTTCTGTCTATTAAGTTGAGTGTGGTTACATTTATGTTACCCCATCCCGCAGCTGTTTGCCATATTGGTGACAGGGTGGCCAGCACAGCAGATTGACCCTTTATAGGGATAGTTAAGCTTTTTTGGTCACTTCAGTTCCTGTGAATACAGTCATTGAGTAACATCAGGTTTGGCACCAGGGTGCAAACACAATGATGGTTGGATTGGTAACACTTTACACTAAAAGGGTAGTTCACTTTTTTGAAGTGTATCTTATTTTCAACTTCCCTGGGGTTGTTTCCTCCAAAATGTTTTTAAATGTTTCCCTGGTTATTTAGCAATGTCTTGAATATTATTGAAAAGCAGGGAAAACAATATGTTAACTTATTAGAAGAAAAGAACAAGAAGTTTAAAATTTTGCTACTTTAAAAATGTAGCTATACCTTTAATGTGAAGCGTTACCAAAATGGGTGTTGGGTCGCTGCTCTGTAGCCCTGAGTTCTGACCATCAGTGTTTCACGCCTTCTGCCAAACCTTACGTTACTCAATGGCCATATTCAGAGGAGCCAGGGTGGCTCGCTGCATAATTTCTTAGGGATTGATGTGGCTATGTTCCTCTTTACAGGGGGGGGGGGTCTACCCCTCTTCCACTCAGCCTGGCGGTCAGCCCTCCTACCCCTGCCTCTCACCTCAGGCCAGATCGTGGCCCATGGATGGAATATTGGCCAGCAATAACACTGAAGCCATCCCACCCACCGTCACCAGTAGATACTGTATAATCATAAACCAGCCTGAACCAATGATGTTTGTTTACACCAAGTAAATAAACTACATGCTGTAATGCTGGAGGCTGGCCTGCAAATAGCTAATTACGGTGTCTTTTCTGGAATATTCTCTCCCATTCAAGGTGAAAATAGAAGACCAATAACCCCTGAAGTGATAACAAAGAAACAAAATAACTCTACGAAGCTGCTTCCACGTAGAGTTCTTAAGATAACGTTCTGGAATTCAGGCAGATATTCATAGGAAGAAACAGCTTTGTCTGAGCAATATTCCGACCTTCCTTTTTCTAACTCTGCCTGACAGTCCAAGATAGTGAGTACGGTTCCATGCACACAGTAATGTGATTATTGCAAAAAATAACGTTGTCCCTAATAATCCTGTTTACATGGACACATCTGAAATCAGGCTACCTGATGGCACTCAGATAAATGCAGCCATTCAAAAGAAACATTCTTCCACCATGTTATTTTTGGGAAGCAAAAAGTTGGGACATGTAAAGTTGTGAAAGTAAGTGAAAACTACTCCTAATGATGTATACATAACATTCTTCCAAACTCACTTCACTGGCGCTAAAGAGGGAGGCTCACACCTCTGTATAAAGCCTCATTACTGTTATTTTATTGTTGCTCTTTTCTTAAAAAAAAATATATCTTTCTTTTTTAATTTATTTAACTTAAGTTTACTTCACAAATACTTTCTTAACACTTATTTTCTAAAAACTGCGTTGTTGGTTAATAAGGGCTTGTAAGGAATCATTTCACTGTAATTCTGAGCATGTGACAAATACAATTTGATTTGATTTGATTTGAAATATGCCACAAGAACGCCGATTAAGGTGTTTACATGCCCTAATATGTGTTTACATGCCCTAATAATTAGAAGAATTGCTCAGGAAACCAGGTGTTTGAATCGCCGTATTCTAACTTCCATTTTGACCTGACACCGACTAAGATAAGCAGAGTAAGGTGTTTACATGACTATTGCATAATCTGCCTGCTTCCAAAATCAGTTTAATATTGAATTATTACTGTTATTACTGTCCCGTCTGTTATTACTGTTATTACTGTTATTACTGTCCCATATGTTATTACTGTTATTACTGTTTATTATTACTGTTCCATCTGGTATTACTGTTATTACTGTTTATTATTACTGTTCCATCTGTTATTACTGTCCCATCTGTTATTACTGTTCCATCTGTTATTACTGTCCCATCTGTTATTACTGTCCCATCTGTTATTACTGTTCCATCTGTTATTACTGTCCCATCTGTTATTACTGTCCCGTCTGTTATTACTGTCCCGTCTGTTATTACTGTCCCATCTGTGATTACTGTCCCATCTGTTATTACTGTCCCATCTGTTATTACTGTTCCATCTGTTATTACTGTCCCATCTGTTATTACTGTTCCATCTGTTATTACTGTCCCATCTGTTATTACTGTCCCATCTGTTATTACTGTTCCATCTGTTATTACTGTCCCGTCTGTTATTACTGTTCCATCTGTTATTACTGTCCCGTCTGTTATTACTGTTATTACTGTTATTACTGTCCCGTCTGTTATTACTGTCCCATCTGTTATTACTGTTATTACTGTCCCGTCTGTTATTACTGTTATTACTGTCCCGTCTGTTATTACTGTCCCGTCTGTTATTACTGTTATTACTGTCCCTTCTGTTATTACTGTTCCATCTGTTATTACTGTCCCATCTGTTATTACTGTTATTACTGTCCCGTCTGTTATCACTGTTATTACTGTCCCGTCTGTTATTACTGTCCCGTCTGTTATTACTGTCCCGTCTGTTATTACTGTCCCGTCTGTTATTACTGTTATTACTGTCCCGTCTGTTATTACTGTTCCATCTGTTATTACTGTCCCGTCTGTTATTACTGTCCCGTCTGTTATTACTGTCCCGTCTGTTATTACTGTTATTACTGTCCCGTCTGTTATTACTGTTATTACTGTTATTACTGTCCCGTCTGTTATTACTGTCCCGTCTGTTATTACTGTTATTACTGTCCCGTCTGTTATTACTGTCCCGTCTGTTATTACTGTTATTACTGTCCCGTCTGTTATTACTGTTATTACTGTCCCGTCTGTTATTACTGTTATTACTGTCCCGTCTGTTATTACTGTTATTACTGTTTATTATTACTGTTCCATCTGTTATTACTGTCCCGTCTGCTATTACTGTTCCATCTGTTATTACTGTTATTACTGTCCCTTCTGTTATTACTGTTCCATCTGTTATTACTGTTATTACTGTCCCGTCTGTTATTACTGTTCCATCTGTTATTACTGTTATTACTGTCCCGTCTGTTATTACTGTCCCGTCTGTTATTACTGTTATTACTGTCCCGTCTGTTATTACTGTTATTACTGTCCCGTCTGTTATTACTGTCCCGTCTGTTATTACTGTTATTACTGTTATTACTGTCCCGTCTGTTATTACTGTCCCGTCTGTTATTACTGTTATTACTGTTATTACTGTTATTACTGTCCCGTCTGTTATTACTGTTATTACTGTCCCGTCTGTTATTACTGTTATTACTGTCCCGTCTGTTATTACTGTCCCGTCTGTTATTACTGTTATTACTGTTATTACTGTCCCGTCTGTTATTACTGTCCCGTCTGTTATTACTGTTATTACTGTTATTACTGTTATTACTGTCCCGTCTGTTATTACTGTCCCGTCTGTTATTACTGTCCCGTCTGTTATTACTGTTATTACTGTCCCGTCTGATCACTTTTGTTTTTGGTGACATTTCTGACTGCCATATCCTTGTCTAAATGACTGTGATGGACCCATTGTATATTCTTCTTCTCAGGTGGATTGAGGGAACACTCAGATTTTTTTATTGAACCTCGGGACTGAGTTTGACTTTCATTTGACAACTCATCATATTAAAGAGAGGAATCTGTACTTTGCATGTGACATCACATCGTCCAAAAACAGAAAATGTATTTATGGGTGATGAGGTAAATTCCACTGTGAGGTCAGTGTCTGACGGTGAGAGAGCGGATCACCGGTTCCCTGGCCAGCATGGATCTGTCTGCCCCAGCGAGACACCACCAACCCTGGGCCAACCATCCTCCACTCAGCCTCCATCCTCCAGCCGCCTCAGGCCACCTCACTGGTCATAAGACCCCAGAATAATAGCATTGGTCATGGCTAAATGGATCCCGGATTATGAGCTCTGTGGTGGTGTCATGGTCAGAGGAATGTAATTGCATGAAACTGTATGGGGGCTAGCGCATTAGGAAGCCCCCGTCTCCCATCCCCCACTCTTTACCCAGTGAGAACCAGACAGCTCAAAGGACTGGAGTCATATGGAGACTGTCCCCTGGGGGCTTGGGTGTCATGACTCCAATAGCCCCAGTCCACAGGGGCTAGCTCGCCTCCTCTCTCCCCAGTGGCCCTCTCTGCTGCCTTGGGGCATGGTCACCAGTTGAAGGAGTGGATGGTGGTGATGGGGCTGTAAACAGACCTGTGATTCCACCCATATTACCAGAGAGATTTCTGACCCCACTGTGTGCTGTCTTGCCATTCTGCTTACTGGCTCTGCATAATAAGTCCAATTAGTTACCAATCTGGACCCCATAGTCACGGTAAGTACCCAGAGAGCACTGGGGCGCTAGCCTGGGCCAATGCAGGAAGAGAGAGGGACAAAGGTACCATCCCGCTGATCCAACATCCAGCTGATCACATTCCTTTCTCCTCAGGAGTAGGAGGAAGGCACAGGAGACCATCTATTAGATCTACATCAGGGTATTGACGTTCTCACTTTAGGGTAATGACGTTATCTCACATCAGAGTAATGATGTTATCTCACATCAGGGTAATGACCTTGTTTCACATGAGGGTAATTTTTACATTTTTTATTTTACCTTTATTTAACCAGGCAAGTCAGTTAAGAACAAATTCTTATTTTCAATGACGGCCTAGGAACAGTGGGTTAACTGCCTGTTCAGGGGCAGAACAACAGATTTGTACCTTGTCAGCTCAGGGGTTTGAACTTGCAACTTTCCGGGTACTAGTCAAACGCTCTAACCACTAGGCTACCCTGTCGAATTTATCAAATCAAATCAAACTTTATTTGTCACATGCGCCTAATACAACAACTGTAGACCTTACCGTGAAATGCTTACTTTTTCAAGCCCAGTGACATTCAAGAAGATTTAAGAAAATATTTACCAAATAAACAAAAGTAAAAAATTATAAAAAGTAACACAATAAAATAACAATGACAAGGATATATACAGGAGGTACCGGAACCGAGTCAGTGTGCGGGGGTACAGGTTAGTTGAGGCAATTTGTACATGTAGGTAATGACATTATCTCACCTCAGGGTAATGACGTTATCTCACATCAGGGTAATGAAGTTATCTCACATCAGGGTAATGACATTATCTCACATCAATGTAATGGCATTAACCCACATCAGGGTAATGACGTTAACTCACATCAGGGTAATGACGTTATCGCACATCAGGGTAATGACGTTATCTCACTCATTGTGGGCGTCTCTGCCGGAAGCAATCAAATACAGTTTAAGAACCAATCACTAAAATATACTTTGGAATGTTGGCAATTAGTCAGAGTCAGATGAATCCATGGATACCATTGTTATGTCTCTGCGTCCAGTGTGAAGGACGTTAGAGGTATTGTTGCGAGGGAATGCTAACTAGTGTTAGCACAATGACTTCATGCTAGGTTGTTTTACAGTACATGTCTGTCAGTAATCAATAACCAGCCAATGGTTCCATCAGGGTCTGTCTTGAGTCCCTTCAAAAGCCTCCATGAAGTATATTTGTAAGAAACTCGAAGAATATCTTTGAAATATATTATTTTATTCCATTATAGTATAATTTTTTCATCCATTTAAACATATGCCATAGAGCGCATGAGACCATTGCGGGAGCAGCTAGGAGATTGAGGTTTTAGATATATCCATTAAAATGCCAACTCTCTCTCAGCGATGGACTTCTGTTGTTTAGATAAGACTGCGGTCTCTCTGCAGATGAGACCACCATGGTCATGGATCCACAGACACGTGCCACATATTAGACCAACTCTTTACCTGCTCCACTGGCTGCAAGTACATCACTGTGGTCTGTCCAGAGGTTCAAGCTCACACCTGGATCAACATTCTCTGTGTGTGTGTGTGTGTGTGTGTGTGTGTGTGTGTGTGTGTGTGTGTGTGTGTGTGTGTGTGTGTGTGTGTGTGTGTGTGTGTGTGTGTGTGTGTGTGTGTGTGTGTGTGTGTGTGTGTGTGTGTGTGTGTGAGTGAGTGTATGTGCATGTATATTCCCATTTGGGTCTGCACTACAGAATCTCAGACAGAACTGGTCTGAGTTGCTGACAACTTTGAGTAGTCAGTCCCCAATGGCGCAGTGTAAAAGCACACTGAACAGAATCTAATCCATAGCAAATAGTGAAACACCAGTTGATCATGTAGAATTATTCAAATAGCCCCACAAATGAAGGGTGTATTCAGTCCTGTACTACAGACCAAAATATCTCTGCTACACTGCAACTAGACTACAGTACCAGTATAGCAGAACTGCTCATCCAGGTCACATGTGGAGGTTAGAACGTTTATCTTCTGTGGAGGATGCTCCCATGAACCCTGACCCTGGCCACGCTGGCACCTATCTGATCATCAGTGCCACTTTAGTGGGGACCCGCGGAGGCCCCTGTTTATGCATTAACCGGGTTGCAATAATGAGCGCCGGCCCCTGACCAATTACAAGGAGATTTACACGAGGCTCCATAGCCTCCTGCAGCACATGGCCTAATCTTCCTGGGTGATCTGCAGTGCTTTGACTCTAAAACTCTCCAACCTCTTACAGTCATGGAACACTGTTGCTGGTAGCCCTCATAGTGGGATTTCATATTTTCGGAGGAGGACCCTAACTATGGGGCCAGTTTGTGTGTGTGTGTCCATCCGTGCATGTTTATGTGTGTATGTGTGTGAGGCAGACTGCTTGTGGAACAAACCTGGCGAACAGCCCACTCAGGACATTTGACCCTGTGGATTTTCTCGCTCCTCCATGTGGTTTTCTGGAGCTCGAACTTTTCCCCTAGCAAGGACTAAAAGGCTCAAAAGGGTGGAAAAAACAATGTTTTCTTAAGGCTTCTGGACGCCAGGTTGCATAAAAGGTTCCACATGCGTTTGCATCAAACCTGGACTGTTGAGACCACAGGTTGTGTTTTTATTGCCGTAAAACGGACTACCTAAGAAAGGACATATACATATATTCCATTCGCCCTGATTCTTATAAATGTAAATGAACTGCGAAATCAGGTTTACTCCCAAAAGGAAAACAGAGAGCTAAATGTATCTTGCATGTGCATATGCGTGAACGCTTGAATGCAGAGGTGCATGTGTGCATTTGTGTTTGTGCATATGTGTACGTCCTGTGTGTTCATCTGTGTCTGCATGGCTGTGAAAATTAACAATTTACAAGCAGTTTCCTCACCATTTATTAATCAGACTTAAATGACTCGTAAATGGATTAAAGGGACCGTAATTAAACACCTTATGAAATTTATAATACATAAGGTTGTTTACAAACGTTTACAAATGTGGGAGTAATGATGTCTTATGGATGGTTAATGACTGCATGTTACTATAAAGATAACCTGATAGCCTTTGCATTAGAAGCTGCAATGATAAAACACATCCCAATGGAAGGCCTCCTTTGTTTAGCAATGCTGCCTCCCGACTTCCCCCTTTGGTCTTATGAGGTGGTGGTATGGGACACAGGAGACTTTCTCTGTTCTCTAGCCCCTCTTCACCCTTTCTCCCACTATCATCTCTCCCTCCAGCCTCTCCCCCTTGTCTGATAACAGTAATTGTAGGTTTCTCACTCCACAGCCTTTCAGAGAGGGGAAAGGAGAACACAAGCTACTCTGAACCCTGAAAACAGCACTATTTTAATCAGCTGTGTTAAAATATAGCCCATGAAGATTCCTGTAGCATGAAAGGAGCCTCTATCACCTACAACCTTTTATCTGACTACACCCTTACATGAAGACAAATACCATATTTTAAATGTGTAAGCTATTTATAAATGTAGCTTTAGTTCAATATCTTTAATTTGGTCACTGTATCACGTAAAATATTACACATAAAAATAAAATAAAAATACAACAAAATGTAGCTGGAATAAGTACACAATATTTTCTTGTGATCAAGTGAATACTCTGTGAAAGTTACATTATTACACAACAGCGCACACATGTACCCACCAATGGTACATACACCCACCAATGGTACATACACCCACCAATGGTACATACACACATCAATGGTACATACATCCACCAATGGCACATACACCCACCAATGGTACATACACCCACCAATGTCACATATACCCACCAATGGCACATACACCCACCAATGGTACATACACCCACCAATGTCACATACACCCACCAATGGTACATACACCCACCAATGGCACATACATCCACCAATGGTACATACACCCACCAATGTCACATACACCCACCAATGGTACATACACCCACCAATGCCACATACACCCACCAATGGTACATACACCCACCAATGGCACATACACCCACCAATGGTACATACACCCACCAATGGCACATACACCCACCAATGGCACATACACCCAGCAATGTCACATACACCCACCAATGGTACATACACCCACCAATGGCACATACACCCACCAATGACACATACACCCACCAATGGTACATACACCCACCAATGTCACATACACCCACCAATGTCACATACACCCACCAATGGCACATACACCCACCAATGGCACATACACCCACCAATGGTACATACACCCACCAATGTCACATACACCCACCAATGGCACATACACCCACCAATGTCACATACACCCACCAATGGTACATACACCCACCAATGGTACATACACCCACCAATGGTACATACACCCATCAATGGGACATGTACTCAGCAATGGTACATACAACCAGTAATGGCACATGTACTCAGCAAAGTTACATACACCAATGTCACATACACCCAGCAATGTCACATGCATCCATCAATGTCACATGCACCCATCAATGGCACAAACACCCAGCAATGGCACAAACACCTAGCAATGGCACAAACACCCAGCAGTGTCACATACACCCAGCAATGGCACATACACCCACCAATGGCACTTAAACCCACCAATGTCACTTGAACCCACCAATGTCACATGAACCCACCAATGGTACATGTATCCACCAATAGCACATACACCCACCAATGTCAAATGTACCCACCAATGTCAAATGTACCCACCAATGTCACATGGCCAGCAATCACTGGACAAATGAGACTGCCTGGAGGCCTAAGGAGGTGAAGTGTGCCCCAATGACAGTTAAACTTCTTTGGGATCGGTGTCCCTTCCATGGGATGGTTGATCTAACGTAGGCTAATTCGATTAGCATGAGGTTGTAAGTAACAAGAACATTTCGCAGGACATAGACATATCTGATATTGGCAGAAAGCTTAAATTCTTGATAATCTAACTGCACTGTCCAATTTACAGTAGCTATTACAGTGAAATAATACCATGCTATTGTTTGAAGAGAGTGCACAATTTTGAACATGAAAAGTTAATAATAAACAAATTAGGCACATTTGTGTGATATTATATAAAACTGTCTGAGACTCCCAGCTCTGTTTGCTGCTACCATGGAGGTGGTCTACCGTGACTGGCAGGAAATGGCATGTAAACACTTTTACCACATTCCACACGCTATAAAGAAACCCCCACAGAATGGACACTAAGTCTGTGGTAGTGAACGAGGGGCATTAGCTGTAGGGGAGGGGACCAGAGTGGGGAAAGAATGGGTCAGGCCATGTGCAGTGTTATCAAACAGAAAACTTAAGTATGGTTGTTATTCTGTGCTTCCATGTTGGATATATTCCACTCTGGAATGGGGCTCTTCCCTCATGAACTGTACAATGCATGCTGGGAACCTCAGTTCACCGGGTATGATTTTCCATCATGCTTTATGAGCACAGGGGATCAAATCTGTTTGCTCTTGGTCAAGAATGCAATTAGCAGACACACACTCAGTGATTAACGTTAGCATATCACCAGCCGTCAACCATAGGCAAACATGTTTTCCCACTGAACTGATAGGAATGGAATGTCAAATAATGAGCCCGGTCACCAGTTAATAACACTTCCTGGAAAGGCATTATACAAGTGTTCAAAGTTCACACATATTGCTTTTTCCATCTAGATGGTAGAGATTGTAGTAGTCTAGTAGATACTGAGACTGATTTGCATCATAGTAGAAATATCAGTGTGTGTGTGTGTGTGTGTGTGTGTGTGTGTGTGTGTGTGTGTGTGTGTGTGTGTGTGTGTGTGTGTGTGTGTGTGTGTGCATGTGCGTGTGTGTGTGTCCATGTTACTCATGTAAATGTGTACCGGTGCCTTGCATGGCTGTCTTTCACCCTGCCCACACAGATTCAGTCCACCCCAGTACCCATCCCTGTCCTCCAGGAGTCCTCCTGTCCATCACAGCACCACCACTCCACTCTGTCCCCAGACAAACAAAGACCCAGGCAGGGCCAGTAGATGCCAGTGCTGGTTCTCACAACCACAGCCATCCCCAGATAGCATCTCAGTCCCTCCCATCCCAGCTTGCACACATTCACCAGGACCCAGCCACACAGATAGGGTTGCAAATGAGTGCTTCTGTGAGTTCCGAGCCTGGGGAGGGACAGGGAGGTTTCAGGGTGGGATACTGGGACACTGGATGGGAGCCCTGCATGGACATCACCCCCAGTGGACTAGCCCTTGTTCTCCACCATTAATTGATCGATACCTGATATTTGGACTGCGATTCAGGGACAACTCTCTGGGGCTGGAGACCACTCTCACTGATATGTGTGGGAACTGAGTGGGGGGGCCACAGAGGTGCACCTGCTGAATGGCTGTTGGGCCCTATTCCCTCTGCACCCTCAGCATTGTCAAGGGTTTCTATTCCGTTTCTCTTCTCAGATGAGCCACACAGTGAAGGGCTACCAAAGTGGGCTATTTGTCAGAGGGGGAGACTATTGAAAGGGGTGACATTGGAGGGAGGGAGGCAGAAGGGATGGAGGGAGGGACGCAAGTGGCCGACATAGAGCCTAAAGTTCTCTCACAGTATTGAGGGTAGAGTGGTGATGTCATACAGAGGTAGAAGTTGTGGTTTTGTGTATTTGATTTAGGGACCTTTGAGATTTGGTCTATGACATATTTTCATGGGGCAAGCATGCTATTACACATGTACCCAATGTAATGACAGCAGATATGATTCAATCTTATTAGAAATTGACCAGTTACATTATAAAGGTTCACATAGCCACGGGGCCAGACGGATTAACAAGATGTGTACTCAGAGCATGCACCAACCAACTAGCAAGTGTCTTCACTGACATGTTCAACCTCTCCCTGACCGAGTCTGTAATACCTACATGTTTCAAGCAGACCACCATAGTCCCTGTGCCCAAGAAAGCAAAGGTAACCTGCCTAAATGACTATCACTATCACGTCGGTAGCCATGAAGTGCTGTGAAAGGCTGGTCATTACTCACATCAACACCATCATCCCGGAAACTCTAGACCCACTCCAATTCGCATAACACCCTAACAGATTCACAGATGACGCAATCTCAATCGCACTCCACACTACCCTTATACCACCTGGACAAAAGGAACACCTATGTGAGAATGCTGTTCATAGACTGCAGTTCAGCGTTCAACACCATAGTACCGACAAAGCTGATCACTAAGCTAATGACCTTAGGACTAAACACATCCCTCTGGACTTCCTTACGGGCCGCCTCCAGGCGTTAAGGGAGGCAACAACACATCTGCCATGCTGACCCTCAACACTGGAGCCCCTCAGGGGTGTGTGCTTAGTCCCGTCCTGTACTCCCCAGATCTCCCTGAGGAGATCTGCATGGAGGAATGAGCCAAAATAACAGCAACAGTGTGTGAAAAACTTGTGAAGACTTGCAGAAAACGTTTGACCTCTGTCATTGCCAACAAAGGGTATATAACAAAGTATTGAGATAAACTTTTGTTATTGACCAAATACTTATTTTCCACCATACTTTGCAAATAAATACATTAAAAATCCTACAATGTGATTTTCTGGATTTTTCTTTCTAATTTTGTCTGTCGTAGTTAAAGTGTACCTATGATGAAAATTACAGGCCTCTCTCATCTTTTTAAGTGGGAGAACTTGCACAATTGGTGGCTGACTAATTACTTTTTTTGCCCCACTGTATATAACATTCTATTGGCTGCAAGAATTTTGTACAGTCATTTAAATTGAAAAATTTGAAGTTTTGAATCCGACGTTGTTTTGCGTATCAAATCATAAACCCTGTGGCATGGAATGGGCACATCGAAAATCTCTTCCCAATTATTTTGCAATTTATATGGCACAGCTGTCTGTTTTTTGGTCCTTAAATGAAATTGGGATATGTTTTTATTTATCACACTTTTGAACAGACATTTCCATATGTCTGTGTTAGCTGCATGTGTGACATAACTCCACCAGTCCTATTTCTGATATCTTTCGTTGTCACGCCCTGACCTTAGAGCGCCTTTTTATGTCTCTATTTGGTTTGGGCAAGGTGTGATTTGGCTGGGCATTCTATGTTCTGTTTTCTATGTTTTGGTTTTCTATGCTTTGGCCAGGTGTGGTTCTCAATCAGGGACAGCTGTCTATCGTTGTCTCTGATTGGGAATCATACTTAGGCAGCCTTTCTCCCTTTTGTATTTTGTGGGTAGTTATCTTTGTTAGTGGCACTACAGCCCTAGTAAGCTTCACGGTCGTTTCTTTGTTTCTTGTTTTGTCGGCGACATTTACACAAATAAAGGAAAATGTACACTTACCTCGCCGCACCTTGGTCCAGTCATTTCCACCACGACGTCCGTGACATTTCTTTTTTAATCAATTAGTACATTTGAGTTTAACCACAATATTTGTTGTATTATTTGTTCTGTCTTTACAGGTGGATTAAACTGAAATTGCAACCAACTTGTTAAAAAGGCTGTTGGTTAAAAAATAACGGTATTTTGGAGATTATTTCCTTTTTAAACAACCGAAAGTGATTAGGTGTAATCTGAATAAAGGGGAAAAGGCCATTCTTGAACATAGGATGAGACATTCCTACCAATTTACTAGAGAACCAGTTTGGATTTAAGTATAACTTTATTATTACTGATGCCTTTAGTGAGAGGTCTAATGCTTTAATATTTAATCATTTCTACACTCTGAATTCATATTCGTTATATAAATAGGCCCTTTTAATTTTGTCTGGGTTGCCGTTCCAAATAAAATAGAATATTTTATGTTCATATAATTTAAAAAGCAGGGCACTAGGTGAAGGCAAAACCATAAGCAAATAGGTAAACTGTGATATGACTAAAGAGTTCATCAGGGGGATTTTTCCACAAATAGACAGGCATTTTCCTTTCTATGGTAGCAAGATATTTTCTATTTTTGTTAACTTTCTATTAAAACTTATTGGAGTGAGATCATTTATTTCAGGATATGTATACTGAATATGTGCACATCTCCGTCAGACCATTTAAATGGTAAACTACACGGTAATGTAAAACTTGCATTTTTTAGTGATCCAATACACTTATCATAATTTGGTTTTAATCCAGAGAGTAAATATTTTATTAACTCTATTTCTTGTAGTGCGTTGTTGGTTAAGGGCTTGTAAGTTAGCATTTCATAGTAAGGTCTACTACACCTGTTGTATTCGGCGCATTTGACAAATACAATTTGATTTGATTTGATGTGTGTCACTATTGGCACTAGGGACATATGTTTTGTGGTTTGGGCTCTGTACTCCAGTACTTTTGGATTTTAAATGATACAACTGTCATCTTTCATTTGAGTATATTTTCATCCATATCGGGTGAACCGTTAAGAAATTACTGCACTTTTTGTAAATATTCCCCCCATTTTAGGGGACTAAAGGTATTGGGATTGTTTCACTTATATGTGAATTAAAGTAGTCAAACTTTTAGAATTTGGTCCCATATTCCTAAAACACAATGATTACATCAAGCTTGTTGTTAAGGTTTTCTGTCAAAAGAGAGGAGGACCAAAATGCAGTGGTTATTTCGATACATCTTCAATAAAGAATATAACGAACGATACAAAACAATAAACGTAACGTGAAAAAAAAAAAACAGCCCTATCTGGTGCAAACATACACAGAGACAGGAACAATCACCCATGAAACACTCAAAGAATATGGCTGCCTAAATATGTTTCCCAATCAGAGACAACGATAAAAACCTGCCTCTGATTGAGAACCACTCTAGGCAACCATAGACTTAACTAGACAACTCTACTATACCACAATCCCATAACCTACAAAAAACCCAAGACAAAACACACCACATAAATAACCCATGTCACACCCTGGCCTGACCAAAATAATAAAGAACCCCCCCCCCCCACCCCAAGGTGTGGACTCCCGGCCGCACACCTAAACCCATAGGGGAGCGTCCGGGTGAGCGTCTGTCCCCGGTGGCGGCTCCGGCGCGGGATGTGAACCCCACTCCAACAAAGTCTTAGTCCGCTTACATTGCGTCCTTAGATTGGCAACCCTCGCCGCCGACCTTGGCTAGTAACCCAAACCAAGGGCCCCACTGGACTGAGGGGCAGCTCGGGACTGAGGGGTAGCTCAAGACTGAGGGGTAGCTCAAGACTGAGGTGTAGCTCGGGACTGAGGAGTAGCTCAAGACTGAGGTGTAGCTCGGGACTGAGGAGTAGCTCAAGACTGAGGGGTAGCTCGGGACTGAGGAGTAGCTCAAGACTGAGAGGAAGCTCAGGATTGAGAGGAAGCTCAGGATTGAGAGGAAGCTCAGGATTGAGAGGAAGCTCAGGCAGGTTGATGACTCTGGCAGATCCTGGCTGGCTGGTGGCTCTGGCAGATCCTGGCTGACTGGCGGCTCTGGCAGATCCTGGCTGACTGGCGGATCCTGGCTGACTGGCGGATCCTGGCTGAATGGCGGATCCTGGCTGAATGGCGGATCCTGGCAGACTGGCGGATCTGGCAGATCCTGGCTGACTGGCGGCTCTGGCTGCTCCATGCTGACTGGCGGTTCTGGCTGCTCCATGCTGACTGGCGGCTCTGGCTGCTCCATGCTGACTGGCGGCTCTGGCTGCTCCATGCTGACTGGCGGCTCTGGCTGCTCCATGCTGACTGCCGGCTCTGGCTGCTCCATGCTGACTGGCAGCTCTGGCGGCTCCTTGCAGACTGGCAGCTCTGGCAGCGCTGAACAGGCAGGAGACTCCGGCAGCGCCGGCAGCTCCGGCAGTGCTGAACAGGCGGGAGACTGTGACCAGGGCGTGACACTTGTGAATCTACAAACTTGTTGGATGCATTAGCTGTTTATTTAAAATGTGTTTCAGATTATTTTGTGCCCAATAGAAATTAATGGTAAATAATGTATTGTGTCATTTTAGAGTTACTTTTGTTGTAAATAAAAATGTAATATTTTTCTAAACACTTCTACATTAATGTGGATGCTACCACGGTTACGGATAGTCCTGAATGAATTGTGAATAATGTATTGTGTCATTTTGGAGTACTTTTATTGTAAATAAGAATGTAATATTTTTCTAAACACTTCTACATTAATGTGGATGCTACCACGGTTACGGATTGTCCTGAATGAATTGTGAATAATGATGAGTGAGAAAGTTACAAATAGCATACGTCCCCAAAAAACGAACCTCCCTTGTTAATGTACGGTGAGCACTTAGCATGTCTTCGGGCTATGTTTCTGTATTTGTGTGTCTCTGACTTTCTCACTCATCTTTATTCAGGCGAGACCATTGGGTTCTTATTGACCTCCCTGACCAAGACCCTTCACCTCCCTAACCAAGGCCCTTCACCTCCCTGACCAAGGCCCCAATCCTGTCTTGGAGCTCTACGGACAATTCCATCGATCTCATGGCTTGGTTTTTGTTCTGACATGCACTTTCAACTGTGGGACCTTATATAGACAGGTGTGTGCCTTTCCAAATCATGTCCAATCAATTGAATTTAACACAGGTGGACTCCAATCAAGTTGTAGAAACATCTCAAGGATGATCAATGGAAACAGGATGCACCTGAACTCAATTTCGAATCTCATAGCAAAGGGCCTGAATACTTATGTAAATTAGGTATTTCTGTTTTGTAATTTTTATAAACGTGCAGCATTTTCTAAAAACCTGTTTTCGCTTTGTCATTATGGGGTATTGTGTGTAGATCGATGAGGGAAAAATTATTTAATCCATTTTAGAATAAAACGCTGTAACGTAACAAAATGTGTAAAAAGTCATGGGGTCTGAATACTTTCCGAATGCACTGTAAGTGAATTATATATACAAAAAGTTCTGTGATTTCTAAACAATTCACCCGATAAGGAGGAAAATACCCTCAAATTAAAGATGACAGTCTTTTTACTTTTTACCTCACAGTCATTGTATAAATTCAAATCCAAAGTGCTGGATTAAAGAGCCAAGACAACAACAAATGTATCACTATCTCAGTACTTTTGGAGCTGACTGTAACTGTTGTTCCTGTTTCCAACAGCCACAAGTTAACGGTGCAGAAGAACAAAGACATAAAGGCGATTTTCACCAGCACAAATTGTG
Source organism: Oncorhynchus masou masou (assembly GCF_036934945.1). Lineage (NCBI taxonomy): Eukaryota > Metazoa > Chordata > Actinopteri > Salmoniformes > Salmonidae > Oncorhynchus > Oncorhynchus masou. The sequence goes on from NC_088225.1 coordinate 31,212,245, forward strand.
TCACAAACCCACAATTACACTTAATGACTGAACAATGTCATCTGGACTGCTGGCTGGCCTTTGACCCTTGGTTTATTAGGAGCTTTAATGATGAACATAACTCTGTCAGCAGGGGAGGACTGGGGACTGAAGGCTCAGGGGTGGGAGGAGGACAGGTGCCCATCATGGTTTGGGTCAATTCCATTTTAATTCCAGCCAAGTCAGGAAGAACACTGCAATTCCCATTCCAATTCCAAAATCGTCTTATTGAAAAACATTGAAGAGAATTTCAGTGTGCTTCCTGAATTGAAATGGAATTGACCCCAACCCTGGTGCCCACAGCTTTACCAGGTCAAACGATTAGAAGCAGGTGCAATTGTGGGATATGAACCCAGTCCTTGCTTGGGAAGGCAATGTCCTTCCAAGAAGGAATTCCTACTTGGGCTGAGGGTGATATTGATTTTAACTCACAGGTCGCGAGTGTGTCCTACAAAAGGACAAAGTACTAGACAACAGTCACATTCAAGGAGTGATTGCTGTGGATTTCACAAAGCTAGTCACATTCAAGGAGTGATTGCTGTGGATTTCACAAAGCTACAGTCATTGACATAAAATTGATCGATTGCTGTGGATTTCACAAAGCTACACTCACATTTAAGGAGCGATTGCTGTTCATTTCACAAAACGACAGTCACATTCAGGGAGCGATTGCTGTGGATTTCACAAAGCTACAGTCACATTCTAGGAGCGATTGCTGTAGATTTCACGAAGCTACAGTCATATTCACAGAGCGATTGCTGTGGATTTCACAAAGCTACAGTCACAATTCAGGAGGGATTGATGTGGATTTCACGAAGCTACAGTCATATTCACAGAGCGATTGCTGTGGATTTCAGAAAGCTACAGCCACATTCACGGAGCGATTAGTGTGGATTTCACAAAACTGTTGGTTGCAGTCACTGTAAAGTTTCCAAATCATAATATTGATATTAAAAAAGGATGTTATAGTCTGTTGTAATGAGAATATTGTGTCATGGATATTTTACAGGAAACAGAAGCACAGGTCCACAGGTCCACAGATCCACAGGTCCACATATTCTAGTTACTTATTGGCATGCACCCATTAAGAACATGACTGGAAAAAGTCTTCAATCCCCATGGATTGATGAGGAACTGAAATATTGTATGGTTGAGAGGGCAAAAGGAATGGCAAATAAGTCTTGCTGCACAACCCATTGTCAAACGTATTGTCAAACGTAAACTGAATAAAAAGAAGACGAAACTACACTATGAAATGAAGATAAATGACATAAAGAATGATAGTAAAAACCTTTGGAGCACCTTAACTGACATTTTGGGAAAAAAGGCAAACTCAACTCCATCATTTATTGAACCAGATGGCTCATTCATCACGAAACCAACTGATATTGCCAACTACTTTCATGATTTTTTCATTGGCAAGATTATCAAACTTAGGGATGCCATGCTAGTAAAAACGCTGACACTACACATCCAAGTATATCTGACCAAATAATGAAAGACAAGCATTGTGGAAGTGTGGAAGAGGTGAGAAAATGATTGGTGCCTATCAACAATGACAAGCCACCGGGGTCTGACAACTTGGATGGAAAATTATTGAGGATAATAGTGGACAATATTGCCACTCTTATTCGCCATTTGTTCAATTTAAGCCTACTAGAATGTGTGTGCCCCCAGGCTTGGAGGAAGCTAAAGTCATTCCAAATCAAATTCAAATCAAATCAAATGTATTTATATAGCCCTCCTTACATCAGCTGATATCTCAAAGTGCTGTACAGAAACCCAGCCTAAATCCCCAAACAGCAACCCAATAATAGTAAAGCCCCCTTTACTGGATCAAATATCCAACCAACCAGCATGTTACCAACCCTTAGTAAACTTTTGGAAAAATTGTGTTTGACCATATACAATGCTATTTTACAGTATTTTACAGTAAACAAATATTTTACAGTTAACAAACTTTGAGCATTCTTATAGGGAAGGACATTCAACAAATGATGATTGGTACAAAGATTGTGGGGGCTGTTTTGTAAGAATTCAGTGCATCTTTTGACATTATTGATCATAATCTTCTGCTGGAAAAACATATGTGTTATGGATTTACACCCCCTGCTATATTGTGGATAAAGAGTTACCTGTCTAACAGAACACAGAGGGTGTTCTGTAATGGAAGCCTTTCCAACATAATCCAGGTAGAATCAGGAATTCCCCAGGGCAGCTGTCTAGGCCCATTACTTTTAAAAATCTTTACTAATGACATGCCACTGGCATTGAATAAAGCCAGAGTTTCTATGTATGCGGATGACTCAACTCTATACATGTCAGCTATTACAGTGACTGAAATTACTTAACAAAGAGTTGCAGTTAGTTTCGGAGTGGGTGGCAAGAAATAAGTTAGTCCTAAATATTTCCAAAACTATAAGCATTGTATTTGGGACAAATCATTCACTAAACCATAAACCTCAACTAAATCTTGTAATAAATAATGTGGAAATTGAGCAAGTTGAGGTGTCTAAACTGCTTGGAGTAACCCTGGATTGTAAACTGTCATGGTCAAAACATATTGATACAACAGTAGCTAAGATGAGGAGAGGAATATCAATAATAAAGTGCTGCTCTGACAGCACTATCAACAAGATAGGTCCTATTAGGCCCTGGTTTTGTCGCACCTGGACTACTGTTCAGTCGTGTGGTCAAGTGCCACAAAAAATTACTTGGGAAAATTGCAATAGGCTCAGATCAGGGCAGCATGGCTGACCCTTAGATGTACACAGAGAGCTAATGTTAATAATATGCATATCAATCTCTCCTGGCTGAAAGTGGAGGAGAGATTGACTTCATCACTACTTTTATTTATGAGAGGTATTGACATGTTGAATGCACCGAGCTGTCTGTCTAAACTACTGGCACACAGCTCAGACACCCATGCATACCCCATAAGACATGCCACAAGAGGTCTCTTCTCAGTCCCCAAGTCCAGAACAGACTATGGGAGGCACACAGTACTACATAGAGCCACGACTACATGGAACTCTATTCCACATCAAATAACTGACACAAGCAGTAAAATTAGATTTGAAAAAACAGATAAAAAATACCCCTTATGGAACAGCGGGGACTGTAAAGCAACACAAACATAGGCACAAACACATGCATACACACACACAATAACATGCGCACTATACACACATGTACACATGGATTTTGTACTGTAGATATGTGGTAGTGGTGTAGGGGCCAGACGGCACACAGTGTGTTGTGGAATCTGTGAATGTATTGTTATGTTTTTAAAATTGTATGAACTGCCTTCATTTTGCTGGACACCAGGAAGAGTAACTACTGCCTTGGCAACAGCTAATTGGGATCCATATTAAATACAAATACAAATATCATTAGATGGAACTGAGGGTAACATTACACAGCAGTTGCTATGCAACTACAATGTTCTTACTGCAGCTATGACTGTGTCATTACATTGGTAACTTAATAAGTGTTACCATTTTTCAAAACAAGAAGATGCACTCTTCAACACCCAATATTTCCTTCTCATATTGAAAAAAATCAGCCAATTATAGTGAGGTATCAAACCTGCTACTTTAACCTTTACCTGTCCAACTCAGGTCATTGTTGTCATCGCTGCAGATCAGGCTGTGTGACTTCCTCTAATCCCTTCCTCCCCATGTCAACACAGTGTCAATCTCACAGGTCTCCTCTATAAGCCAGGACTGTGGTCCACTGGTATGCCATGCATCATGCCCCAGCCATGATCTGAAGGAGGGGGTCGAGGGGGTGGAGTCAGAGAGATGGAGGACGAGGAGGAGTATGAAAACATCCATAATTAGCAGATTTAAATAAAGTCCACTTTCCAGCCATCTGGCTAGTGTTTGGGAGGGATAGGGGTGGAGGGATGGGGATGGGGGGATAGCGGTGGCGGGATAGGGGTGGAGGGATAGGGATGGAGGGATAGGGGTGGAGGGATAGGGGTGGAGGGATAGGGATGGAGGGATAGGGTGGAGGGATAGGGGTGGAGGGATAGGGGTGGAGGGGGGGGTGGAGGGATAGGGATGGAGGGATAGGGGTGGAGGGATAGGGGTGGAGGGATAGGGGTGGAGGGATGGGGTGGAGGGATAGGGATGGAGGGATAGGGGTGGAGGGATAGGGATGGAGGGATAGGGGTGGAGGGATAGGGGTGGAGGGATAGGGATGGAGGGATAGGGGTGGAGGGATAGGGGTGGAGGGATAGGGGTGGAGGGATAGGGGTGGAGGGATAGGGATGGAGGGATAGGGGTGGAGGGATAGGGATGGAGGGATAGGGGTGGAGGGATAGGGGTGGAGGGATAGGGGTGGAGGGATAGGGGTGGAGGGATAGGGGTGGAGGGATAGGGGTGGAGGGATAGGGTGGAGGGGATGGAGGGGTGGAGGGATAGGGATGGAGGGATAGTGGATAGGGGTGGAGGGATTGGGGTGGAGGGATAGGGATGGAGGGATAGGGGTGGAGGGATAGGGGTGGAGGGATAGGGATAGGGGTGGAGGGATGGAGGGACAGGAGTGGAGGGATAGGGGTGGAGGGATAGGGATGGAGGGATAGCGGTGGAGGGATAGGGGTGGAGGGATAGGGGTGGAGGGATAGGGATGGGGATAGGGGTGGAGGGATAGGGGTGGAGGGATAGGGGTGGAGGGGGGTGGAGGGATGGAGGGGGGATGGAGGGATAGGGGTGGAGGGATAGGGATGGAGGGATAGGGATGGAGGGATAGGGGTGGAGGGATAGGGATGGAGGGATAGGGATGGAGGGATAGGGGTGGAGGGATAGGGGTGGAGGGATAGGGGTGGAGGGATAGGGGTGGAGGGATAGGGGGGCAGGAGGGGGTACGCGGGGCTGCCTAAGAAGGCTAATAAAGCTGAGAGGTGAAACCACTTATTTTCATTCCAGTATCCTAGAAGTTGCTCCCGCAGGCAGGACAGGAGCCAAAAGAAGCTCAAGTTAAACCTGTCTCACTGGACTCCGGGATCAAAATGTAGAATACAATGTGCCATTCACCGATTAGAAAGTGAACGTGACCTCCCAGCAAACTTGTGCTGTCTCTCTCGTCGTGATGTGTGTTTTGTGTATATATATATTTTTTTAAATCCCAGCTTCCGTCCCCTCAGGAGGCCTTTTGCTTCTTGGTTACCTTTTTTGCTTTTTGTTGGTCATTGTAAATAAGAATTTGTTCTTAATCAACTGACTTGCCTAATTCAAAGGAAGGTTAAATAAACAAAATACAAAAACAGGGGACATCCAGGGTACGATGATGTTCCAGGGACGTCCTAACGACACAGTTTTGTTTGCTGTGCTCTAAAAACACATTATAGAACCCAAACGTATAAAATGTGTCACATACACAGATACTTCTCACTACATTATTTATTAGACTAAAGTATGTGGTGCCATATGAGTTGGGCACCCGAGTGGCGCAGCAGTCTAAGGCACTGCATCTCAGTGCTAGAGGCATCACTACAGACCCTGGTTCGATCTTAGGCTGTATCATAACCGGCCGTGATCCAGAGTCTAATAGAGCGGTGCACAATTGGCCCAGCATCATCCGTGTTAGGGGAGGGTTTGGCCGGGGTAGGCCGTCATCATAAAATAACAATTTGTACTCAACTTACCTAGTTACAGTTGAAGTCGGATGTTTACTTACAAATAGGTTGGAGTCATTAAAACTTGTTTTTCAACCACTCCACCAATTTCTTGTTAACAAACTATAGTTTTGGCAAGTCGGTTAGGGCATCTACTTTGTACAAGACACAAGTAATTTTCCAACAATTGTTTAGAGACAGATTATTTCACTTTATCACAATTCCAGTGGTTCAGACGTTTACATACACTAAGTTGGATGTGCCTTTAATAGCTTGGAAAATTCCAGAAAATGAAGTCATTGTTTTAGAAGCTTCAGATAGGCTAATTGACATAATTTGAGTCAATTGGAGGTGTACATGTGGATGTATTTCAAGGCCTACCTTCAAACTCAGTGCCTCTCTGCTTGACATCATGAGAAAATCAAAAGAAATCCGCCAATACCTAAGAAAAAAATGTGTAGACCTCCACAAGTCTGGTTCATCCGTGGGAGCAATTTCCAAATGCCTGAAGGTACCACGATCATCTGTACAAACAATAGTACGCAAGTATTCACACCCTGGGACCACGCAGCCGTCATACCGCTCAGGAAGCAGACGCGTTCTGTCTCTTAGAGATGAACGTACTTTGGTTCGAAAAGTGCAAATCAATCCCAGAAGAACAGCAAAGGACCTTGTGAAGATGCTGGAGGAAACAGGTCCTATATCGACATAACCTGAAAGGCCGCTCAGAAAGGAAGAAGCCACTGCTCCAAAACCGCCATACAAAGCCAGACTACGGTTTGCAACTGCACATGGGGACAAAGATCGTACTTTTTGAAGAAATGCCCTCTGGTCTAATGAAACAAACATATAACGGTTTGGCCATAATGACCATAGTTATGTTCGGAGGAAAAAGATGGAGGCTTGCAAGCCAAAGAACACCATCCCAACCATGAGGCACAGGGGTGGCAGCATCATGTTGTGGGGGTGCTTTGCTGCAGGAGGGACTGGTGCATTTCACAAAATAGATGGCATCATGAGGTAGGACAATTATGTGCATATATTGAAGCAACATCTCAAGACATCAGTTAAAGTTAAAGCTTGGTCACAAATGGGTCTTCCAAATGGACAATGACGCCTAGCATGCTTCCAAAATGGCTTAATGACAACAAAGTCAAGGTATTGGAGTGGAAATCACAAAACCCTGACCTCAATCCTATAGAAAGTTTGTGGGCAGAACTGAAAAAGCGTGTGCGAGCAAGGAGGCCTACAAACCTGACTCAGTTACACCAGCTCTGTCAGGAGGAATGGGCCAGAATTCACCCAACTTGTGGAAGGCTTTCTGAAAAATTTAACCCAAGTTAAACAATTTAAAGGCAGTGCTACCAAATACTAATTGAGTTTATGTAAACTTCTGACCCACTGGGGATGTGATGAAAGAAATAAAAGCTGAAATAAATCATTCTCTCTACTATTATTCTGACATTTCACATTCTTAAAATAAATAGGTGATTCTAACTGACTTAAGACAGTGCATTTTTACTTTGTTTAAATGTCAGGAATTGTGAAAAACTGAGTTTAAATGTATTTGGCTAAGGTGTATGTAAACTTTCGACTTCAAATGTATATAAAGGTTAAATAAATAAATACAATAAAACATTATTTGTCGCTCCTGAAACTGTAGAATATGGATTATTTGCCCCACACCACCCTTAGAATAGACTCCTGGAAACTGTAGAATAGATGGATCGTGCCCCACACCACTTAGTAGACTGTGGCTAACGTGCCCCACACCACCCTTAGAATAGACTGTGGATCTACAGTCGCTGACGTGCCCCACACCACCCTTAGAATAGACTGTGGATCTACAGTCGCTGACGTCCCCTTAGAATAAACCCTTAGAATAGACTGTGGATCTACAGTCGCTGGCTGAATAGTGCATCATGCATCACACCCCTTAGAATAGACTGTGGATCTACGGTTCTTGAATGTGCCCCACATCACACCACCCTTAGAATAGACTGTGGATCTACAGTGGCTGAATAGACATCAATCACACCACCCTTAGAATAGACTGTGGATCTACAGTCGCTGACGTGCATCACACCACCCTTAGAATAGACTGTGGATCTACAGTGGCTGATGTGCATCACACCACCCTTAGAATAGACTGTGGATCTACAGTGCATCACATCACACCACCCTGGGAAAAGACTGTGGATCTACAGTGGTTCTGACGTGCATCACACCACCCTTAGAATAGACTGTGGATCTACAGTTCTTGACGTGCATCACACCACCCTTAGAATAGACTGTGGATCTACAGTCGCTGACATGCATCACACCACCCTTAGAAAAGACTGTGGATCTACAGTTCTTGACGTGCATCACACCACCCTGTGAATAGACTGTGGATCTACAGTCTGAGTCGCTGACATGCATCACACCACCCTGGCATCACACCACCCTGTGAATAGACTGTGGATCTACAGTCGCTGACATGCATCACACCACCCCCTGGGAATAGACTGTGGATCTACAGTCAGTTCTGACACATGCATCACACCACCCTGGGAAAAGACTGATCTACAGTGGATGCATCACACCACCCTGGAATCTGTTCTAGGTTCTGACATGCATCACACCACCCTGGGAAAAGACTGTGTTCTGAAAGACGTGCATCACACCACCCTGTGAATAGACTGTGGATCTACAGTCACTGACATGCATCACACCACCCTGGGAAAAGACTGTGGATCTACAGTCACTGACATGCATCACACCACCCTGGGAATAGACTGTGGATCTACAGTCGCTGATATGCATCACACCACCCTGGGAAAAGACTGTGGATCTACAGTCTTTGAGGTGCATCACACCATGGGAAAAGAGTTAAAGGAGGAAATGAGAATACCAGATCCGATTGCCTTGTTTGAGTCCCTGAATAAAGTGACCAAGGACCAAGAGAATGCCTCTATCCGCAAACGTAGTGCTCTGAAATTAGGGACAAAACATTCTGTCAGAGCTCATGATTGATCAGTCTGGAGTGTTTTGTCAAAATTCTGCCATCCTTACATCCACTCCCCCCAGGCACTTCCTATAATCAAAGGCCCAGTGCCCACCCATGGCTAATTACATATTAAAATAAACTTCAGCAAGGCCTGATTTAAAGCAGCCTCCCTTGGACCTGAGCAACACAAAGGGTGAGTCCCATATGGCACCCTATTCCCTATATAGTGCACTACTTTTGACCAGGGCCCAATAGGGGGAATAGAGTGCCATCTGGGACACAGCCATAGAGATAGATAAAGAGAGAGATCCAGATCAATATTGAAGGGGCCACTATTGTTTGCTGAAATGCCAGAGAGGGTGAGATAAATCAGATAGCTGAGGGAAGAGAAGAGACCCGCGATCTTGTTCTCACGGCTCCCCGGGCCACTGCACTCAGAACAGACACACCTGGCCTAACAAAGCCCAGGAACAGTGGGAGGGACAGACACACACACGCAAACACAGATGCATGCTCACCCACTCACATACTCACACAGACGCTCACACACAACCAATGTTAGACACGCTTTTGAACCGGATGGATGTCACTAACATTATTGTATATACTATGGTACACATGCAAAACCGCAGGGTAAAGCAGCACATTTACATGTATGTGTATCTGCAGCTGCAGGCTCATTCTCTAAGGTTATACAGGGTGGACAGAGATGCAGGCATTGTCAGAACACTGAGGAAGTACACTGGAGGTTTATACGTGCTGAGCCACTCTTGTGATTCTTCTGTGAAGATGCAGTAGACTGTTAAAGATCACTACCAGACTGTAAAGTCAACAGTACCTCAACGTGCCAGTTTGTAGAATGTGTCTTCACAGCACAAGGCACCTGTAACCATACAGGAAAAGCCCACTTGCACTCTCAGCCTTTGGGTTTGCAGATGGCTCTTCAGGATGCGTCAGTGTGCCAGACCACAGCGCATTACAGTACCTAAAGAGTGCTGAAGGAGAGCCAGCTTCCAGACTTCACAGAATAGGATAAAAAAGGGGATATGTAACTGAGAGATGACTGAATTGGGGGTGGTGAGAGATGGGAAATAATCAGTTTAGGGGGAAAGCGAGACGTGTGAGACTAACCGAATAATCACACCGAGGGGCTGAAGTCCAAACTTACAGGGTTACAGCTTTCTCTGAATAAACTCTCACTTTTTCACTTTTTCACTCCTCCCCTCCTCCCCTTCTCCCCTCCTCCCCTCCTCCTCTCCTCTTCTCTCATTCTCCCCTCCTCCTCCCCTTCTCCCCTCCTCCCCTTCTCCCCTCCTCTTCACTCCTTCTCCCCTCCCCCTACCCTTCTCCCCTCCTCACTCCTCCTACCCTTCTCCCCTCCTCCTACCCTTCTCCCCTCCTCCTCACTCCTCCTCCACTTCTCCCCTCCTCTTCACTCATTCTCCCCTCCTCCTCACTCCTACTCCCTTTCTCCCCCTCCTACCCTTCTCCCCTCCTCCTACCCTTCTCCCCTCCTCCTACCCTTCTCCCCTCCTCCTTACCCTCTCCCCTCCTCCTACCCTTCCCCCCTCCCCTCCTCCACTTCTCCCCACTCCTCACTCCTCCTACCCTTCTCCCCCTCCTACCCTTCTCCCCTCCTCCCATCCTCCATCCTCTCCCCTCCTCCTACCCTTCTCCCCTTCTCCCCTCCTCACTCCTACTCACTCTCCTACCCTTCTCCCACCTACTACCCTTCTCCCCTCCTCCTACCCTTCTCCCCTCCTCCTCCACTTCTCCCCTCCTCACTCCTCCTCATCTCCTTGCCTCCTCCCCTTCTCCTCCCTCCTTCTCCTTTCCTCCCCTTCCTCCTCCCTCCTTCTCAACCCAGTTCTTAATCATCTGTTGTTGGATTCCTCCTTAAATCATCCTGTCACTTCTCACACTCAGCGCCTGTGGAGCGTGAGCCGAGCCTGAGCTGGTTTCAATTTGAGTCCCGGTAGAAGTTAATACGTTTGTGATAAATTCTGCTGAGTCTGGCTGAAGCTGGAGCTGATTTGGAAGCGGTGTTTGCTTTCGGCTCCTGCCTTGATTACCTACCCAGCTACCTCTCGTCCTAGACTTCATTGGGAAAACACAAAGAGAGCCTCTGTTTTCCACTCTGACCCCTGATGCAACACGACCCCATGCAGAGAGAAGCCTGCTATTGTTGCTTCTTAGAGGGCTTAGGTTACAGGTGGGCCCAGGTATTAAAAAGATAACACTGACGTGGTGAATGCATGGCTGCTGGCTACTGCAATAGTATACATGGTGTCAAGGGGGAAAAGTAGATTTCCTTTCTTGCCGGTACAGGACACAAAAGGACAGGCACATGTTTTATACTACAACAATGACAGGGAAGCCTACTCTGCTGACACTGACACACAGATCAATAAAAATGATGTTGTCTGATCCGTATAATTAGCCTACGAAAAAGGGAGACACAAATACAGTATGACATCCATCTAACCTGGAGGAGGAAATTATTGTCCAACAACAAACAAAAGTGGCACTGGCCCAATGAAAAAGACAGTGAATATGCACATTTACCTGGGATATGGCCGATGTTCTCCAATGGTGCCAATAACAGGCTACTATTAGCTGAATTAAATTAAGAATGTTGATAACTGAATGACAGATTGGAGTCTTTTCATTGCCATCTAATTAAATCAATAGCCATTTGCTTTCCAAAACTATAATAATAATAATTAAATTATTAATATTGCATATGCATGGCTGGGACTCTCTGCTTTTCACGGACAGTCTCAACTCAACAATAATCTATTTGGTATTTGCAGCGCGTGCTGCCCAAATTGCAGGCCCTTCCGACAATAGTCTATGCCATTTAAAACAATCCACAGCTTTTTAAAGCTAATGATCCTCTGTGGCCAAATCATGCTTTCTGGGGTATTAGCCTATTCTGAATGAGTGTATTTATTTATGTATAGAGAGGAGTAAGCTAATTAGGCTATATCATTCTGCCAATTTAATTTACTTTCCTCTAGCCTCGTGGACACACCGCCTACGCCTTTTAATATGTCATACACACCACCAGTCATGATGTTGTGATCTGATGGTCAAACAATCATCTAACCAAGGTGCTCCTGCAGGCTACATGTGCACATTCGT